>NW_023637596.1:371344-478019 GCF_015220235.1 Choloepus didactylus
CGCCTACCGCGCCGCCCTCTTGCGACGCTTGGGGCCTCCCACTTCCACCTCCCCCTTCGACAAGCTCCCCCTCGGAGCCGCTACCGGCAGCTGCCGCTGCTCCTCCCACCCTGCCGACTAACAACCCCTGGCTGCCTTCTACACCTCAAGGCAACCCTTAAGGCAACGCTGCCCCTACCCCCACTCCCGTGCCAGGCCCTCTACTTTGAGTGCACCCTGCTAAAAGCCGGCTTAGGAAAATTTGCCCCGCAGTGCGGCTCTGGATCAGCCTAGCTTCAGATCTAGTCACCCTGGCTGTTCATGTATTTGGAGCGCCGCCGGAAAAAATTGTTTGGCCCCTGGATGCAGGCCAAACCCGCCTGCTCATACGTGATAACCCGGACATGCAAATCCTCTTAGAAGGATTTCAGGGGGAATTCAGCTGCCATTATCCTAGCCATCGACTGTTACAGGGGCTCACCAAGCTTCCCTTCCGCAGCCCCTTCCATCCTTTCCCCTCCTCTGCACCCATCCCGGGTGCCACTACCGTTTTCACTGACGCCTCCAAAACCCGTTTTGCCTTCCTCTCTTATTCCCAGGACCACCCTGAACCCCGCCTATTCAGTTATGTTAACCTTCATTCAGTCCAAGTGGGGAAAATCTTGGCAGTATCATACGCGCTAAACACCCACTGCAGCCACCCAGTAAACATTTTCACAGACAGCCTCTACACGTATCAGGTCTGCCGAGTCCTCGTGTTTTCCACCTTTTTCCCGGGAGACTCGGCCATTGATAAAGCACTTTCTGACCTCAGAAGCATCCTGGAGCATCGACAGGATCCTTGGTTCATTAGCCACATTTGTAGTCACTCAGGCCTTCCGGGGCCCCTGGCTAATGGCAATAGTATAGTAGACCAAGCGGTCTCAGCTCAGAATACCCAAGCTATGCTAACCCACACGGCAGCCCCTCCGGGGGATGCTGTTAACCAGGCCAAGTTATTGCATTCCAGGTTTCACTTTTCGGCTATGTCGTTACATCATTTATGTGGCCTCCCCCTAGACACCTGTAAACATCTTGTCCGCAATTGTGCAACTTGTGCGCCCTTTGCGCCGCTTGGCCCCCTGCAACCTCAGAGAGTCAACCCACGAGGCCTAAAACCCAATTCTAAATAGCAAATGGACGTAACTCACGTTCCGTCCTTTGGACGCCTCAAATATGTGCATGTAATAATTGACACCTTCTCGGCCATGTGTTATGCAGTCCCCCTTGCCGGGGAAACGGCCAAACACTGTATCAAGGCCCTAAGACAAGGAATTCTCTTCATGGGAGTCCCCTGGGACCTAAAAACGAACAATGGGCCTGCCTATCGCAGTGCCTCCTTTGCGGCCTTTCTTCAGTTATATAACATCACCCATCATTTCGACATCCCCTATAATCCTCAGGGTCCAGCCATTGTGGAAGCCGTCCATCGCCACTTAAAAACACAAATTGAAAAAGAAAGGGCAATGCTCCCCCAGGCAACTCCAGGGGACCTTATCATAGCAGCCCTTATTCACCTTAATCTACTCACATTCAATAAGGAAGGGCTTTCGCCCCTACATAAACATTGGGGGCCCTCGTATAGGCCCACCCAGGCCCCGATGGTTTACTGGAAGGACCCAGAGAATAATGCCTGGAAGGGTCCCTCCCCACTCCTCGCCCAGGGGCGCGGGTTTGCTTGTGTTTTCCCAGATGATGCAGCACAACCAATCTGGATCCCAGGAAGGGCAATCCGGCCCGCCACCAGCAACCACGCATCTAACGAGACGAGAACGCCGTCGTCTCCGCAACCTGGTCTACCAGATGACAACAGTACACCTGGGCCTGGACTCCAGTCCGAGTGAATTCCTCCAACCCCAATCTTACCTCCTCTTGTTGGCTTTGCCTCTCCACTTCCTCCCCCCTGTATGAGCCAGTTGCCTCCAACCTCTCTTTTTCAGAAAACACAGAGAACAGCCCCTTGGAATGCAATTGGAATACCTCTGCCGTTCCCCTAACCTTTCATTCAGTCTCCTTTACAGGAAAGTGCATCCGCCCTCGCTCAAGTAACTCTCCCAACCTCACAGCTTGTGCCAACTACTCATCTCCCAGCAGCTCTGCCAAGTTTCTTATTCCCCACAACTCCTCTCAATGGCTCTGCTCCTCTACAGGACTTACCCCCTGCCTTAATGTACAAACCCTCAAGACAACTCATGAAACTTGCCTCCTAATTGTCCTTATCCCTAGGGTCCTATACCACAGCGAGGAAGACTTCTTCCTCCGCCTGGAAACAACTGCAGCTCCTGCCCCACTGCAAAAGCGAGAGCCCATCACCGTCCTCACGATTGCCTCCCTCCTAGGTCTTGCAGGCGCTGGCACCGGAATCGCTGCATTAGCCAGTCAAGGCTCCGCCCTAACTCACCTCCGAGCGGCGGTTGACGAGGACATTCGTCACCTACAAAACGCTATTTCCCATCTTAAAAATTCTATTAACTCCCTCTCTGAGGTAGTGCTCCAAAACCGCCGAGGTCTCGACCTTCTTCTCCTCAAAGAAGGAGGCCTTTGCGCCGCCCTAGGAGAAGAGTGTTGTGTTTATGCCAATTCCACAGGTCTCGCCGAAGACAGCCTAAAAAAGGTCCGAGAGGGACTGGAGCAACATAGAAGAGACCGTGAAGCCACCAGCTATTGGTCCCACATCTTTACTCCCCTCCTTCCTTACCTTCTCCCTCTCCTCGGCCCCCTACTAATGATTATTCTAGCTCTCACTTTAGGACCCTGCATTATCCGCAGAATTGTCCAGCTTGTAAGAAAACAAACGGATGCTATTTTTTCCTCATTCGTGCAAGTCCAGTACCAGCGACTCGCCACCTCTGACGCTCCCTACTCCGAGATGACAACCAACCCTCCGCGACCTCACCGCCACCGGTCAACCCGCCGACCGCGAGGCCCTTCTCAATTGCCTGAACCTCATACCAACCTCGAGCTCCAGCTTCTCTGAACCTCCGACTTTAAACCCCCCACCCTCGTCCATCCCGCAAGCAGCAAGGCCCCTGTCGAGCGCCCGGGCGCCACACCAACGCTGAGCTCCAGCCTCGCTGAGCCACCGTCAACCCTTTTTCCCCTCCCCAACCTTCCCCTTCCCTCATCCCTTAGCGGACCTCTCCGGTAAGCTTCTTCCTTTAATTTGAAAAGAAGGGGGAAATGCGGGACACTGATTACGTGCTTTGACTTGGCGGGCCTGGGCTGGGGGACCTGATCAGCCCCTGGGGAGGGTGGTGGGCACGGGCGACAGCGCCCTCCACAGCCCCCCGGGCCTGGGAAAGTGAGGCCGGAGGCAGGCCCCGTTTCCTCACCCAAAATACTACTGTTGGGAGAGGCTTGCCGGAGGGAACCGCCTTTTCCCCACCCCCTTATCTTGCCTGGACACTCCCCGTTGCCAGAGCAACTCCCCCACCACCAGTGCGCATGCACAGTCACCGGAACTACTCCCGCCCCTTGTCTATCAACCTCCGCGCCCTCTCTGAACCAATCCAAGCCTTTGACCTCTACAGTTACCCCGCCCCCTAAGCGCCCAATATAAGCTGGTGTTCTCCCCTAATAAAGCTCTCTTGGTTTCATCCTCCCTCAAAGAACCGTGTCCCGCCTGCTCCTTCTCGCCGCCCTCCTTGCACGCCTCCGCCGGGGACTAGGGCCCAGTCCCCCGCCTCGCCCTCGCCTCCGGGAAAGAGCCCCCGCCGCCGGTACCCTCTGAGCAATGCCGAGAGCCGAGGGTTCAGCAACCGGCCGCCCCCCCCACCTCAGACAAATCAACTGCGACCGCACTTTCCAATTTGGATGTTGTTTACTCCTTTTATATCCTTAAATGTGCACACTAGATCCTCTGGCTGGATGTTGAATAGCAGTGGTGACAGTGGGCATCCTTGCCTCATTCATGATTGTTTTTCAGTTTCTTACTGTTCTAGTTTCCTAATGCTGCCCTTTATGCAAAATACCAGAAATGCATTGGCTTTTATAAAGTGGGTTATTTGGTTACAAAGTTATAGTCTTAAGGCTATAAAGTATCCAAGGTAACACATCAATAATCAGGTACCTTCACTGGAGGAAGGCCAATGGTGTCTGGAAAACTTCTGTTATCGGGGAAGGCACGTGGCTGGTGTCTGCTCCAGAGTTCTGGTTTCAAAATGGCTTTCTCCCAGGACGTTCCTCTCTAAGCTGCAGTTCCTCAAAAATTTTACTCTTGGTTACTCTTGGGGCATTTTTCCTCTCTTAGCTTCTCTGGAGCAAATATCTGCTTTCAATGGCCATGTTCAAATTGTGTCTCATCTGCAGCTCCTCTCTTCTCAGCTCCTGTGCATTCTTCAAAGTGTCTCTCTTGCCTGCAGCAAGCTAGCTCCTTCTGTCTGAGCTTATATAATGTTCTAGTAAATGAATCAAGGCCCACGATGAATGGGTGGGGCCACACCTCCATGGAAATTATCTAATCAGGTTATCACCTACAGTTGGGTGAGTCGCTTCTCCATGGAAACACTCAAAGAATTGCAATCTAATCAACACTAATATGTCTGCCCACATAAGACTGCATGAAAGATAATGGTGTTTTGGGGGACATAATACATTCAAACTGGCACATTCTGCCCCCTGGAACCCAAAATGAGATGATCTTTCCATATACAAAATCCATTCATCCCATCACAATATCACAAAAAGTTAAATCATTTCAGTAACAATAATTAAGTACAAGATCCCATCAAAATCAGTTACAGGCATGGTTTGTCCAAAAGCAAAATTCCCTTCTGTCTCTGTACCTGTGAAACTTAGAACAAGTTATCTGCTTCCAATATATAAAGGAGGGACAGTTATAGGATAAACATTCCCATTGCCATAAGGAGAAACTGAAAGGAAAACAGGGTTTGAGGGACCAAAACTGTTCCTAAAATCCGCAGGGCAAACTCCATTACATTTCAAAGTCTGAGAGTCATTCACAGAACGATGTTGTATTCTTGGAACATTAGAGAGCAGGAGTCTGACCATTCCTAAGGGCCTTTGTGAAAGCCCTTTTCTCTCCAAACACTGGGGTGAGTTCCCCAACATATCAACACATTGGGGAGACCACCTTTTTGGCCCCACACTTCTCAAACATCAGGGCAGCACCTGGATTCTTCTCCATCTCCAGGGCACATGCTCAACCCCTTCAGAACAGTGGGGTGGTGGCCAGGCTCTCCCCAGTCCCCTGGGAATGTGCTCCACTCTCTTTGAGGCCTGAGGTGGCAACACCTTTCCTGAACATCGATGTGGAAAGCCCACCCTTGACCTCTGGGCCAAACTCGCCCTTTCCATGCATGTGGGCCACTCTGCTCTCCCAGCCCAAGACCTCTTAACTCCAGACCTCAACCTCCATGGCTCTATCTTTGAAGAAATTTTTCCTTCAATTTTTTTCCTTGGCTGTCTCCTCTAGCCCAGACTGGCGGTGGCTCCATCTATAAAGACCTTGCAAAAAATTTGTTGGCTTCACATGAAGAACACAGGGGTCAAAGCCATCAGATGATAGGACTTTCCACACATCCTTTCTGGGTAACTCCATCTCCAATCCTGGCTGGTACTGAAATGGCAGCTGGGTTCCATGTTTGGTTAAATCTTCAGGTTGGGCTGTAGCTTCTGGGGTTCTACTCCCTGGAAGCCTGGAATTTCCAAACCATCAGTTTCTGGTTTCTGTGAACCCAGGAGTTCAGTTCTAAGTTTATCTCTGTCCTGTCATATTTTACTATAAGCTGCAAGTAGAAGCCATGCTACTTATATATTTTGCTTGGAGATCTCATCAGCTAAATAGTCTAGCTTCTTGCTTTCAAATTCTGCCTTCCATGCAACACCAGGACTCAATTTTGCCAAATTCCCTGCCACTTTAAAACAAAGATTGCCTTTCTTCCAGTTCGCAACAGCACATTCATCATTTCTGCTCAAGTCCTCAACAAAAGTATCTTTGGAGTCCATATTTCCACAAACAGTCTCTTCAGAGCAGCTTAGGCCTTTTCTGTCAAGTGCCTCACAATTCTTCCAAAATCTTCTCCTTATTCATTTAAAAAACTGCTCCAACATGTTTGGTGTCTGCAAACTCAGCAGCACCAACACCCCACTCCTGGTACCAAAATCTATTCTAGTTTGCTAATTCTGCCTGTTATGCAAAATACCGTAAATGGATTGGCTTTTATAAAGGGGGTTTATTTGGTTACAAGAGTGCATCAAAGATAATGGGGTTTGGGGGGACATAATACATTCAAACTGGCACACTTACCATTGGTACAGTGTTGGTTCTGGGTTTTTTGTATATGCCCTTTATCATTTTGAGGAAATTCCCTTTGATTCCTTTTGAAGGATTTTTATCAAGATAAAATGCTGAATTTTCTCAAGTGTCTTTTCAGCATCAATTGAGATGATCAAGTGATTTTTTTTCCCTGTAGATTTGTTAATGTGTTGCATTAAATTAATTGATTTTTTGGGGTGTTTAAGCACCCTTGCATGCCTGGAATAAACCCCACTTGGTAAGTCTTTTAACGTGCTGTTTGATTCCATTTGCAAGTATTTTGTTGAGAATTTTTGAATCTATATCCATTAGTGAGATTAGCTTTTACTTTCTCTTTCTTGTAGTATCTTTATCATGTTTTGTTATTAGAGTGGTATTAGCTTCATAGAATTAGGTACTTTCCCTCTTCTTCCATATCTTGGAAGACTGAGCAGAAATGTTTTAGTTCTTCTTGGAATGTTTGATAAAATTCACTTGTGAAGACATTTAGCCCTGGGATTTTGTTTGTAAGAAGGTTTTTGATGAATGATTAAATCTCTTTACTTGTGTGTTATTTCTTGAGGTCTTGTGTTTCTTCTCAAGTCAGTAAAGTATGTTCATGTGTTTCTAAGAAATTGTCCATTTCACCTACCTTGTCAAGTTGTTGGCATACAGTTTTATATAGTATCAGGTTAGGATCATTTTTATTTGTTCAGTATACATGGTAACCACCCCCCCTTTCTGATTTTATTCATTTGCATTTTCTCTCTTTTTGACTTTGGCAGTCTGTTTTTCAATCTTGTTGATCTTCTCAAAGAACCAACATTTATTTTATCAATTCTCTTTTTCTTCTCCATTTATTTCCACTTCAGTATTTGTTATTTCTTTTCTTTGATGTGCTTTATAGTTAGTTTGCTGCTCTTTCTCTAGTTTCTTCAGTTGGTCAGTGTGCTGGTTTGTATATATTATGTCCCCCAGAAAAAGCCATGTTCTTTGATGCAGTCTTGTGGGGGCAGATGTGTTAGTGTTGGTTAGGTTGGAACCTATTGGTTCAGTGTTTTCATGGAGATATGACTTAATCAACTGTGGGTGAGACCTTTCATTGGAATATTTTTATGGAAGTGTTGCCCCACCCATTTAGGGTGGGTCTTTATTGGATCACTCAATTATTTTATTTTATTTTTTAATTCGTTTTTATTGAGATATATTCACCTACCATGCAGTCATCCAAAGTGTACATTCAGTTCACAGTACCATTATACAGTTGTGTATTCATCACCAAAATTAATTTTTGACATTTTCATTACTGCACACACAAAAATAATAAGAATAAAAATTCAAGTGAAAAAGAACAATTAAAGTAAAAAAGAACACTGGGTGCCTTCCCGACACTCATTTTTCTACTCATCCATCCATATACTGGACAAAGGGAGTGTGGTCCATATGGCTTTCCCAATCACATTTTCACCTCTCATAAGCTACATTTTTATACAAGTGTCTTCAAGATTCATGGGTTCTGGGTTGTAGTTTGATAGTTTCAGGTATTTACTGCTAGCTATTCCAATTCATTAGAACCTAAAAAGGGTTGTCTATATTGTGTGTAATAGTGCCCACCAGAGTGACCTCTCGGTTCTTTCTGGAGTCTCTCTGCCACTGAAGCTTATTTCATTTCTCTTCACATCCCCTTTTTGGTCAAGAAGATGTTCTCCATTCCATGATGCCAGGTCTAGATTCCTCCTTGGGAGTCATTCCACATTACCAGGGAGATTTACTCCCCTGGGTGTCAGATCCCACATAGCGGGGAGGGCAGTGATTTCACCTACCAAGTTGGCTTAGCTAGAGAGAGAGGGCCACATTTGAGCAACCAAGAGGCATTCAAGAGGAGGCTCTTATGCACAATTATAGGCACTGGAGTATTTTAAAAAGAGCCACATGGGCCCAGATGCAGAGCAATTGAGAGTGACATTTTGAAGAGCAGCTGCAGCTATGAGAGGACAAAATGCCCCAAGAACATCACGTTGGAGAATGCCGCTTTGAAATGCAACCTGGGAGCAAGCAGCCACTAGCCATGTGCCTTCCCAGCTAACAGAAGTTTTCCAGATGCCAATGATCATTCTCCAGTGAAGGTACCTCTGATGGTTAGGTTCATGTATCACCATGGCCAGGTGATGATACCCAAGGTAACTGGTCAAGCAAGCACTGGCCTAACCATTACTGCAAGGATGTTTGTGGCTGCTTAATAAACCAGAAGGCTGGTTTGTTAAATCATCAGTCATTTGGCTGCAGCTGTGACTGATGTCATCAACAATGGTGTGTCTTCTACAAGGGGAGAATACAGTAAGCTGGATTTAATCCAATCAGTTCAAGACTTTTAACTAATACAGACAGAGGAACTTCACTTCTTCTTCAGCTGACCAGTGAAGTGTTTCCTCAGGAGTTCATTGAAGTTGCCAGTTCATTTCCTGAGGAGTTCATTGAACACATTTGTTGTAGTTGCTAGTTCACTGCCTGAAGAGTTCATCGAACATCTTTGGAGTTCTCAGTTTCCTGCCTTCCCTACAGAAGTTGGACTTGTCCATATACACAGTTGCGTGAGACATGTTTATTAATCTTACATTTATAGAAATCTCTCATTGATTCTGTTTCCTTGAGAACCCTAGCTAATACGGTACCCATTGTTGATGCCTTACCTTGATCAATTTATGGCTTAAAGTCTGTAACTTTGTAACCAAATAAACCCCCTTTATAAAAGCCAATCCATTTCTGGTGTTTTGCATTCAGCAGCATTAGCAAACTGGAACAGTCAGTTTAGCCTTTGGTTTTAGCGCTCCCTTTTTAATGTAGGCATTTAGAGCTATAAATTTCCCTCTCAGCACTGCCATTGCTGCATCCCATAAATTTTTGATACATTGTATTCTGATTTTCATTTGTCTGCTGATATTTACTGGTGTGTTTTTCAATTTCTTCTTTGACCTGCTGATTTTTTAAGAGTGTGCTGTTACTCTCCTGTGCTGATTAGAATGTATTATGTCCCCCAAAATGCCATTATCTTTGATGCAGTCTTGTGTAGGCAAACATATTAGTGTTGATTAGATTGTAATTCTTTCAGTGTTTCCATGTAGATGCCACCTACCCAACTGTATGTGATAACTCTGATTAGATAACTTCCATGGAGGCATGGTCCTGCCCATTCAGTGTGGGCCTTGGTTCATTTACTAGAGCACTATCTAAGCTCAGACATAAGGGGCAAGCTTGCTACAGCCAAGAGGGACACTTTGAAGAATGCATAGGAGCTGGGAGGGGCTGCAGATGAGACACAGTTTGAAGATGGCTGTTGAAAGCAGTCTTTTGCTCCAAAGAAGCTAAGAGAGGACAAAAGCCCCAAGAGCAACTGAGAGTGACATTTTGGAGAGAAGCTGTAGCCTAGAGAGGAATGCCCTGGGAGAAAGCCATTTTGAAAGCAGAACTCGGGAGCAGATGACAGCCATGTGCCTTCCCATTTAACACAGGTTTTACAGACACCATTGGCCATCCTCCAGTGAAGGTGCCTGATTGTTGATGTGTTACCTTGGACACTTTATGGCCTTAAGACTGTAACTGAGTAACCAAATAAACTCCCTTTTATAAAAGCCAATTCTGACAGCATTAGCAAAGCAGAACACCTCCATATGTTTGTGACAGTTCCAGTTCTTTGGTGGTTGTGGATTTTCAGCATCATTCCATTCTGATTGGAGAATGTGCTTTGAATGATTTCAATCTTTTAAAAATTGAGATTGTTTTTTGCCCCAGTATATGTTCTATCCTGAAGAATTATCCATGAGCACTTGAGAAAAATGTATATCCTGCTATTATGGTATACATTATGGTATATATGTCTGTTGGGTTTAACCCATGTATCATATGTGAGAATTCAATTAAGTTTAGCTTTCACACAGGGTGGGGGTAGCTCAGGAGAAAGGCAGAGGGTCAGGAAGCCAAGCTATCAGTGGCCAGTCCTCCTGTTCATCTGCCCACTGTCCTTGCAAGGTGGAGACTGGGGGTGGGGAGTGGAGGTTCCTAAAATAGCTTCATAAGTTGTTACCAAACTAGCTCAGACTGGCTCTGCAGTTAAAGAACAAAGGAAAGAGGGGTGGAGACTTGCTTCAAATGTTCCAAGTTTGCACAGGAGACTTTTCTTTCAAATGTTTCCAATTTGGGCCAGCTGCATGTTTCAAATTTGAGAAGGCTAGTTAGGCTTGCCAAATAGAATGTAACCTCTGGAGTATCCAGCCACTGGAGAAACAGGGGAGAGAGTTGTAGTTAGGTGTAGGGAATAAATACTGCTGGGTCTATTGTTCCGTGCACCAACGCCCCACATTTTGGTTGGGCGCCCGTTCTTGCAAGATTGTGAATAACCTCTTTTCCACAACCGGGTGAGCGTTTATTCCTTTTTAGGAATAGTGCTTGTTTCTCACACATATTATTTAGTTTCAATTCATTTATCATATTATTTAGGTTCACTATTTCCTTATTGAACCACTGCCTAGCTGTTCTATTTATTGAAAAGAGGGGTGTTTTGATGTCAACCACTATTAATGTACAAAATGTCTCTTGCTTCCTTCAGTTTTGTCAGTGTTTGCCTCAAGTACTTTGTATCACCTTGATTGGGTGCATAAACATTTCTTATTGTTATTTCTTCTTGATGAGATACCCCTTTTGTTAGTGTACAGTGTGCTTCCTTGCTACTTGCATCCTTGCAATCAAAGTCTATTTTTTTATATTAGTATATAGTATTAGTATACAGTATTTAGTATATTTTTTGGTTATTGCTTGTGTGTAATATCTTTTTCCATCCATTCACTTTCAAACTATTTTTATCTTTGTATCTAAAGTGAGTCTCTTGTAATCAGCATATAGAGAGGTTATAAATTTTCATCCATTCTTCCAGACTTTGTCTTTTTATTTGAGAATTTAATCCATTAACATTCACTGTTATCACTCTAAAAGCTCTGCTTACTTCAACAATTTCCCCTTGGCTTTTAATTGTCAGATCTAGTATTTTTCCTCTCTTTTTATCCTTTTAGTTTATGCTTACTGATAATCATCATTTCCATATTCTCCTCCAAGTCTCTCTGTCCTGTGTTGTTTGTCAGTTGAAAGAACTCCCTTTAGTATTTCTTACAGGGCAGGCTTCTTGTTAACAAATTCTCTCAGCATTTTTTTTTGTGATAATTATAAAATCTCCCTCATCTTTTGAAGGGCAGTTATGTTGGGTAAAGAATTCTTGGCTGACAGTTCTTCTCTTTCAGTATCTTACATGTATCATACCACTGCCTTCTCTCCTCCATGGTGCCTGACAAGTGGTCAGGGCTTATTCTTACATGGCTTACCTTGTAGGTGGTGAATCACTTTTCTCTTGCTGTTCTCTATTCTATTTTGAGTTTGTTGGGATTCTTTTATTTGCATATTTATGATTTTTATGAGAGTGGCAAGTTTTCCCCAATTATCTGGTCCAATAATCTTCCTAGTCTGTTCCCCTTCTCTTTCTTTTCAGTCATTCTTATATTTGTGTGTTTCATGTTCATCATTTCCCTGAGATCCAATTCAAATTTTTCCATCTCTTTCATCATTGGTTCTTTTGTGTGTTTGAATTCAGTTCCTCTCTCCTCTAGTTTGTTGATTATTTCTTTGACCTCCTCATATCTGCTGTTGTGTGTCCAGTATATTTTTAATTTGATCTTTGGTAACTTGTATTTCCATAAGACCTGCTATTTTTTCTGTTTATTCTTTCAAATTCTTTTTATGCTCTTCTAGTGTCTGATATCCTTGATCTCTTTAGCCAGCTTTTTGAAGTTATTTAGGAGATTCATTTGAACATCTTTGATTAGTTGTTTTAAATTCTGTGTCTCTTCCAGGTTTTTTATTTGATCAGTTGGTGTTGTAGTTTGCTAATGCTGCTGGAATGCAAAACACCAGAAATGGATTGGCTTTTACAAAAGGGGGTTTATTTGTTTACACAGTTACAGTCTTAAGGCCATCAAGTGTCCAACAACAAAGGGCACCTTCACTGGAGAAAGGCCATTGGCATCCTGAAAACCTCTGTTACCTGGGAAGGCATGTGGCTGGCTTCTGCTTGCTCCCAGGTTTTGTTTCAAAATGGCGTTCTCCACAATGTCTGCATCAGCTTCCAATGGCCATCTTCAAAATGTCTGTCTCAGCTCCAGCTAGCTCCCAGCTTCCGTGCATTCTTCAAAGTGTTCCTCTTGGCTGTAGCAAGCTTGTTCTTTCTGTCTGAGCTTATATAGTGCTCCAGTAAACTAAACAAGGCCCATGCTGAATGGGCAGAGCCACACTTCCATGGACATTATCCAATCAGCATTATCACCTACAGTTGGGTGGGTCATATCTCCATGGATACTGAGCCAATAGGTTCCAACCCAACCCACACTAAGATGTGTGCCTCCACAAGAATGCATTAAAGAATATGGCTTTTTCTGGGGGACATAATATATACAAACCATCACAGTTGGCTTGGCTATATCTTGTTGCTTCTTCAAATAGTTTGTGATTTTTTGGTGGTTTCTTGGCATTTGGTTATCTTGATAAGGTTATTTTGAAAGTTGGTTTCTCTTGCTCATCTGATATTTAGTCCACAGGGCCCCCCTGTACATCTGGGGTTCCCTGAAGCAGATGGCCTGCCCAACCTTCCTGGGAAAATTCTGATGCTACCTGTGAGAATCCATATTTGGGGAGTGGGTAGCTGGGGCTGATGGGTTCCTGCAGAGTGGGACTCTGACACTTTGGCTCCATCTCTCCTCAGCCCCAGACTAACCCCAAACTTGGCCAACCTGTTTCAGAGGGATGTTTCCTGGGTCCCAGGAGAGGAGGAAGGATGCACTGTGGTCTGGGTGGTTACACTTACTATGGAGGATGGGACATGTTCAGCCTTCTGAAGGGGCAGTCTGTAGTGCCAGCTCTTTGAACAGAAATGTGCCACCATGAGCCAGGCCCTCATTTCTTGGACTTATCTCATGTTATGCCCAGGGACCCTGTGATTGGGAAGCAGAAAGAATGGGCTCTTCATCATGGCCTGGCATTTCTGCACACCATGTGATATTGGCAGGTCCAGGATCCTAAAGAACCAACTGCTGTTCATTGCAGGTGTAAGAACCAGTAGGAAGAGGTGGCAGCTCCCTCAGTGGCCATCTGTCCCCCTATCCAGCCACATGGGGACTTTAACCCAAAAATGCCTGGATCTGTGATCCTTGTCTGCACTGGCCATGACATTTCAACCTAAGCCATGTGTCAAAACAAAGGCCACTGCCCGTAAGGAGTGTGTGTGAACTGCTTCTGTCCACTCAGGAGGGGAGGCGGGAGGCCCCCTGTCCTCTCACTCCAGGGGGGGGCCTGTTGTGTGGTACAGTTGGAAGCTCCTCTCGCTCCAGCAGATATTGGCCTTGGTGTCCTTGGCTGCTGCAGACACTGTCTGCTCAGCAGTGGGGTTCTAGGGTTGCTAAAGTGAGACTGGAGGGAAGGACAGGTGACCCCATTTGCTCCCATTTAACTGAGGCAGCACCGTCCACAAAGAGCAGGCACCAAGGCCCCAAGGAGGTACCCACAGGGACAGCTGTTTGGGGCAGTGAAGGTGTCAGGCAGGGGGAGCTTCCACAGGCAGCAGTGAACAATGAAGGGGGCCAGTGCTTACCCGGAGCTGCCCTGCCCAGTGAGCCCCTCGCCCTCCACTCCTGACCCCTCCTTGCCCCCAAGACCCTGAGTGGATCATGTGGTGCTCAAACGGCCACACCAAGGAGGGAGGACACTCACACAGATCCCCTTTGTGGTTTACCTGAAGCTGCACCCTCTTGACTAACTTGAAGTTGTTGGGGCAGGCATTCAGCTCTCAGGCATTTCCCTGGGGTTGCTGGAGAGAGGTGTTGCTCCATGGCAGCCCTGGGCATCATTTTACAGTGGGCTAGACTCAGGCTGCCCTCAGACATCCCCTGCTCTTAGTATTAATTAGCAGTTCTAGAAATAGGGCAAGTCCTGCTGGCTCAGTGCCCCAGGCTCGAGGTCGCACACTCCATGGGGCGCAGCTGAGGGCAAGAGGATGGGGATCCTGACCTTCTGTGGGATGTCCATGTTTTCCCATGACTCCAGGCTGCCTGAGTTGGAGCAGGGAGAGCTTGTCCTGGCTCTGAACTCAGTTTTTATTGCTGGGCCCTTCCTCTGCCTTCTGGTAACTGGGGACAGCAGGGCCTCTGGGTGGGGTGCTGGGGGTACCAGGGAGGGCTCCCTGCATGCAGGGGATTGATATCCCTCTGTGTCCCCAGAGTTGAGGTTGGGGGGCACATGGGGCATCTCTGTGCCAGCAGAGGGGCAGGGGGGAGCTAGAAGCAGTGAACCAGACCCTGCACAGCCAGCTCCACTGTCCCCCAAGGTCCCTAGCTTGGCAGGCTAGTGAAGGTGCCCACATTGTCGCTCCCTTAGTGACCCCACATCTTACACCCACAGTTCTGGTTCAGACAGGTGCAGTCCCAGCTCCAAAGGCCCCATGGTCTTGGCTAGGAGTTACAAGCCCAGGCCATCCTCCAGCAGGGCCTGGGTAAGTAGGTCCAGGCCTCTGGGTTGGGGCAGGGTGGGGGGCCAGGGAGTGACTGCAAGGCAAGGCTCAGAGCCCAGCATGGAGGGCAGGTGGCTCATTGTGCCCTGAGGAGTGTGTTCTGTGTCCTGGAAGTCAGGAGACTGGGCACGGGTGGACAAGTTTCTCCAGGGTTCGTGTTCCCAGATGAAGAAACAACAGCAAGAACCTCGAAAGGTCCTCTGGTCTCTGACACCTCCTGTGGACCCCAAGGGCCCACCTCTCACTGCTTGCCAACCTCCTCCTCCACACTGGGCCTTCTGCCAGCTTCTGGGGATGGAGAGAGAAGATGCTAGAGAAGCCCATGTTTGCATATTTCTGTGGTTTGCAGCATGGTGGATATTCATTATTAGAGCTCATGTATGTATGATTACAGACAGTTTAAGTATAAAATTGTTGCCATGGAGCAAATTGCCTGGATGATGCAAGCCGGTGCATGACAGGGTCCACCCCCTGTGACTGGATTTACTGGCTTGGGCCTCCTGGACTGGTCTTCTGGTCACTGGGCTTAATTGAAGCCAAGTGGGAAATGTGCTCATAAGAATATTTGATAGAGCAAAAATGTTTCAAAATTAAAATGGCATTTTCTGGGGGAAAGGTAGTTGCATAATTGGAGCAGAGCGGTTCTGTAGAAAAGTGGGCTGAACCTGTGCATTGGCCGGTGGGTGGTGTCCTCCAGGTGGGCCCAGGCAGGCCAGGAGGAGGAAGGCCGAGTGGGTGGGTGTGCCCCCTCCATTGCAGCCTCCCTGGCAGGGGTCTGGGCTGCTCCTTGGGCAGCTGTGGCCCTAGCAGCTGCCTCTTCCATGGGCTTAGTGCACCCTAGAAGGCTCCCCTACTCCCCCCAAATACCTCCCCAGTTGTGGGTGAGTGCTTGAAGCACCTCCCATGGGAAAGAAAACATTATGTCCATTCAGCAGGAGCTCAAGGGTAGAAGATACTCCCACCCCCAGCTCAGAAAGAAAAAGCTGCCTCTCAGTTCAGCCCCAGGGTGAAGGGCTGAGAGCAGCACCCTCTCCCTGTGTGGGTGAGGCTTGAGGAGAAAGGAGGGAGGACAGGCCAGAGGCTCCAAGATCCCAAGTAGATGGAGGGTCCGTCTCCAAAGGGGGCTCGTGGCACTCTTGCGGGTTCCACTTCTGCCTTCTCCCTCTCTCTCGTGCTTGGTGCCAACAGCCCCAGGAGCAAAGTTGGTGGGTTTCTGGAAGCACCCATCTGAACATCCCCTCCCAATGCTCCTGCCCTCTCCCTAACAGCCTGCCCCTTCCCTCCTGGCCATGGCTCATGGGTCAGGAGCCAGCAAACCTGGGCACAGCTGCCGAGGGCCATTTCACAGCCCATGTCCTTTCCTCTTGCAGTTGGTGCTGAGGGGACCGGCTGGCCCAATGGGTCTTACCGTGAGACCCGGCCCCATGGTAAGTGTTTGGCACATCTCTGTCCCTTGCGGAGAGTGGTGGGCTGCAGTGCGGCCACATGAACACAAGTGGTCCTCAGGCCCTGGGTAGGCAGAGGGAAAAGGTCTCATCTTTGTGTCTCTCTGAGGGTGGCAGCCTCCCTGCCTGGGTGGGTACCTGTGCAGTGGGATCACAGGAGAGTCCAGGGCTGGAGCTGATGCCAGCAGCTCCTGGGAAACTGTCCTCACATCCTGAGAGGAGATGGGGCTGGGAGCAAATCACCCTGGAGGAAATGCACTTTAAGCTGTAATCAGCCAATATTGAGCATTGCTGACCCCTCAACAGGGAAGAATGTGGCCCAGGGAGCTGGAAAGTGCCAGAAGGAAGATTCCGGTCCCCAGTCTGCTCCAGAGTTCTGGTTTCAAAATAGCTTTCTCATAGTATGTTCCTCTCTAGGATGCTGCAGCAAGCTCCTTCTGTCTAAGCTCTTATATAGGGCTCTAGTAAACTAATCAAACGCAATGCTGAATGGGTGGGGGCCATGCCTCCATGGAAATTAATCAGAGTTATCACCTACAGTTGGGTGGGTCACATCTCCATGGAAACAACCTAATCCAAAGGTTCCAAGTTAATCACCCCTAATACATCTGCCCCACAAGATTGCATCAAAAAACATGGCTTTTTCTGGGGCATACAATATATACAAATGGGTACATTCCCTTCTACTCATACTTTGATGTGGAGACCAGAAACATTTACTTTCTGCAACTTAAACTTTCCTTTATTTTTAAATATTTTTATTAGAGAAGTTGTAGATTTACAGGAAAGTCATGCAGAAAATAGAGTTCCCCTATACACCCCATATTATTGACATTTCACATTAGTGTGCACCTTTGTTACAACTGATGAAAGGATGTTATTATAACAGTACTATTAACCATAGTCCATAGTTTAGATTAGGGTTCATTGTTTGTGTTATACAGTCCTCTTTTATCTCCCCTAGTATCATACATAGAAATTAAAATTTCCCCTTTTAACCAAATTCAAATCTATAATATAGTTGTGTTAATTACAGTCACAATTCTGATTTTAATGACTTCTGTTCATTACCAAAATTGTTCAGTCACTCCAAACACATTCTATATCAATTAAACATTAATTCCCCATTTCCTACTCCTACCCTGGACACTGGTAACCTGTATTCTAGTTACTGACTATGAATTTGCTTATTCTAATTACTTCATGCCTGCAATATCATACAATGTTTGTACTTTTGTGTTAACATGATGTCTTCAAGGTTCACCTGTGTTGTCACATGTATCAGAACTCCATTCTTTCTTAAGGCTGAATAATATTCCATTGTATGCATTTGCCACATTTTGCTTATCCATTCATTAGTTGATGAATATTCGTGTTGCTTCCACCTTTTGGCAATTGTGAATAATGCCACCGTGAACATTGGTGTGCAAATGTCTGTAGTACCTTCTCTAGAGACAAATAGTAAATAACCTTCTTGGGTAGAGGTAGTTTAAGAAAGAAGAACTATAGTGTTATTTAAAACAACCACTGTGTTTAGGGTTCATTGTTTGTGTTATACAGTCCTGTGGGTTTTTTTTTTTTCCCTAGTAACATACATACAAACTAAAATCTCCCTTTTAACCACAATACAGTTGTATTGGAATACACTCTCTAGTGACAAATACTGACATTAAATACACACACACACACACACACACACACACACACACACACAATCTACATACATATCATAATACTTTTTGTCTTGTCACCCTTGCCCATTTTCTTTGCAATGACTGGAAAGTCCATATACTATTTTCTGAGATCACATTATTATAAAATGATGAGTTAAAAAGGAAACTTTTCTAGCCGCTTCCCAAACACACTCTGAGGGGTTGAGCGCGGCTTTCCTTTTTGGGCCCTTGGATGTCTGCCCCTGGGAGTCCGTTCCTGGGCTGCCCGCGGCCCCCTGCTTTCCCCTCCCCGCCCCGCGCAGTGGAAGGAACAAAGTTGCCGAGTGCACTGGGCCGAGGGCTGCAGCCCTGCTCTGGCCGCGGTGGCCCCGGGACAGCCCCGCTCCGGGCGCGCGGATGGGGCAGGCGGCGGCGGCGGAGCGCAGGGCAGCGGCTCAGGCAGCAGAGGCAGCGGCGGGGGCGCTGGGGCCCGCGGGGAGGCGGCCGCGGGCGGGAGGGGCGGCCGCGCCCATGAGACCAAGACCCGGGGCGGCGGGGACGGGGCCCAGGCGATGGGGCTTCGCAGCGCCGGGAACTGAACCGGATTCCCCGGGTCCTCCCGACCGGGGGCCGCGCCGCCAAGGGCCCGCGGTTTGGGGGCGCAGGAGACCCGAGTGTTCCCGGGGACCCTGGGGCGGCGGCGTGAGCCTCTGAGAGGAGGGGTCGCCCCCCCCCCCAGCGAGAGAGGGGAGAGGGGTCCCCTGTCTGCAGCCCTGCCCCCCCCCTCACTGCTGCTTGTGCCGCCTAACTCAGGCCCGGGGTAGCGTCGAGCCGGGGCCCAGAGGGAGCCTGGGCTTCGGGAAGCCTTCCGGGTCTGGCGAAGAGGAGGAAGAAGAAAAGGAGGGGGGGTCCCCGACTGCAGCGCGCGCCACAGGATCCCAGAAGCGGGGACCGCCTGGCCGCGGGTCCTACCGAGCCGACACCCGCGTTCCCCGCCGCCGCTGCCACGGTTTGGCTTATTAGCCTTCGGCGGGAGGAGAGCGCAGGGAGGAGGCTGCGGGGGTGCGGAGCGACCCTGGCAGGGCCCGCGGGGAGATGGCATCCTACCTCGTAACAGCTTCCGCCAAGCGGTGATGGGGAGCCCTACCGAGAGGAGCCCCCAGGACTTGGAGATAGTGTGTTCCTATTTACATGGAAGCCTGTCTGGAAGCCTTATCAAACTTGAGGGAGCATCAATTTACATTAATGTCTGAAACTGTTAGATGTGAAAGACACAAATCAAATGAAGGTTTATACCATCCTGATGATATCGGGACCTGCTGGTGTAGCCTTCTCTCTGGTTCCGTGTTCATGAAGGAATCCATGTCTCCTCCAAGAAGCCGTTTGGGCAAGCGTTCTGCAGGAAGCTTTAGGCGTGGCTGTGCATGCATGGTTTTAGAGCCTTCAGAAATGATTGTCCTGGACTGTATGGATGACAGTGAAGAATCTTTTCAGCATCAAGCTTCTCAAAGCCGGTCTCAAAGAAGGTTTAGATACATCAACCAGAAAGGTGAAAGATAATTATTGCCACTGTGGATCCTTATCCTGTCGGCAAACCACCTTTGCTCAGAGGTTCTCATAGGCTTCCTGCAGATATCACCAAACTACACCTTACTGACAGTCTCCACCCACAGGTGACTAGCCGTTCAGGATATAGTATCACCAGTGGTTCTGGAAGAGGCAGTCTTTCTGATATCTACCAGGCCACTGAAAGTAGGGCTAGCGATATGGACCCGAGTGTGTTACCAGAAACAGCAGTGGATTCCAAGGACTACGATGATGAAGACATTGAGAGGGTATCAGATCCTCTAACAAGCAGGGACCTTGTGGGAGACTACCTGGAGAAGGACCCGATGGACAGGCAGATGATATTGGATCTGGGTTTTCCTTTGATGTACTAAGAGTGAGAACAACTTCTGTTGAAAGTCATTTTCTGTTCACAGGGTCTGGAACTTGTAACTACCCTTTCCTGAACCCAGATTATCTCTTCTACCACTACTATAGCTCTTTCTGGGCCAATATGTATTTGGGGGGAAAAACTCAAGGAACTGAGACTATTGGGATTAGGTATAGGATGAAGTGGGTATAAATATGTGAGAGATGGTTTTTTGCATGTGTTTTGAGGGAAACAAAACTTTTATCATTTAGGCTATATATACATGCTAGGAAGTTAAAGAAGAAAAACTAAAAATCTGGATTAGATATTTAAAATTTAATTGAAGTCATTTAAAGGAATTTGATTGCCATTTATTGATAAATATCATATGGTGGTGACCAGTCATTCATTCAGCAAATGTGGTTGAGGACATTCTATGTACTGAGCATTTTCCTAGGTCTTTGCAATGCAGTGGTGAATAAGGCAGTTGAGGTCCTTGCTGCAGTCCTCTGGAGGAGACAGACAGTAAGCAAGTGAACAAGTAAATGCATCCATTTTTCCCTTCCTTGGGTTTCCTGTCATCCCCCTTTCCCATCAGATAGTGGTGAGAGCTATGAAGAAGGATAAAGCCCTGGCTGGGGGACTGGGGGTGATGGAAGCAAGGGAGTGAGCTGGACATTAGTCTATTTTAGGAACTGTGCTGGTTTGGATGTATTATATCCCCCAAAATGCCATGTTCTTAAATGCAATCTTGTGGGGCAGATGTACTAGTGTTGATTAGGTTGGAATCTTTGGATTAGGTTGTTTCCATGGAGATATGACCCACCCAACGGTAGGGACAACTGAATTATTTCCATGGAGATGTGGCCCCACCATTTCAGCATGGGTCTTAATTAAATCACTGGAGCCCTATAAGAGCTTGGAGAGCAGGAGATAAGTGCTACAGCTGAGAGAGACATTTTGGAGTACAGACTTTTGCTAGTCCAGAGTTTGCCTAGGAGAAACTAAGAGAACACCCCAGATGCCAAGAGGGAAATCTTGTGAGAAAGTCATTTTGAAACCAGGACCCTGGAGCAGACACCAGCCATATGCCTGTCCTTTCCCAGATGGCAGAGGTTTTCTGGATGCCATCAGTGTTCTTCAATGAAGATACTGCACTGCTGATGCCTTTGTTTGGACACTTTTATGGCTTTAGGATTATAAATTTGTAACCAAATACACCCCCTTTATAAAACCCAATCCATTTCTGGTATTTTGCATAATGGCAGCATTAGAAAACCAGAACAGGAAGGAAGCTTGGAATGCCTTTTTCAAGAGCCTATCACTGAATGAAGTGAGAAAAGGGAGCCAGCTGTGTCTGTGGCCCTGTCCAGATATTTAACCTCTATACTTGTCCTGGGGAGAAGGAGTTAACTGCTTCTCAAAAACCCACCTTTGCTTTCTCCCAATTTTACCCTATTTTCTCCATCTCCCCCCACCTCCACCCCATTCCAAAGGCATCTGTTGCTGGTAGTTCATAAGTTTCCTGATAGTTCTGCAGCATAAATTTGGAGTGGTTTTCCATTTTGTTCTAGAAGGTTTAAGATTTCACCTTCTTGTGTCTGATATGATACATTCATCTGATTTCCAACCTCCAAAATTCTATTTCACTCTCCTGTTTTCTCTCCTTGCTGACTTTAAAAAAAAATCCCTTCACTGCAGTTTTAAAGAGGGAATGATATTGGAAGTGTGCTCAATTTGCCATCTTAGTCTAGATTCCTTGCTCTTAGATTTTTGTTTCTAGTTAGATTGATCATGGTTTATGAATAAATTGATTTGGAAGTTACCCTTTTTGTAATCAAATGGGTCTTCTCTTTGAATCCTTATTTTAGAATAGTTATGGAAGAAAGTTTTCATTATAAGAATATGTATAGCGTGTCTGTCATTCCTGGAAATTTGAGGATTTAGCTTCATATCTAAGAGGGCTTTTCAGTATTTTTGGAAAGTGGGATCTATACTGATTCCTAAAAATAAATACAAAGCTGTCTGTATTCTTTTTAAATGTATTTGTTGATATGTTCTCCACAGTGAGTGAAATTTACTCAGATACCAATTCACTTGCAAGTAGCAATGATGACTCTGATGCTTACTATTACCAAGTATACATTTTTAAAAGTAATAAACCATTAACATTAAAAAAAAGTGAAACTTCCTGAGCTTTGAACAAATGTGTTTGATGGTTTTCTCAGGGAACAGGAGCACAAGCCCCCTGAGTCTTCACCAGGTTGGATTCAGCCTCTCAGAGAAAAAGATGAAAGATGTTAGGAGGCAAAGCTGAGCCGGGGGTCTTGTGTCTGACTTCCCCACCAACATCTTTCACTGTGGAAATGGTTGTTGTGCCACATAAAACAGTAATACTCGGCCTCATCCTCGGGCTGGCCCCAGTAATGGTGAGCATGACTTTGTCCCAAAGAAGGAAGCCTGAGAATTGGGCAGAAATTCCAGAGACCCAATTACTAGGATCCCCTATCAGAGCCCGGAGAGCCATATATGGCATCTGTTGGACCCAGCTGTCAGAGATACTGGTGATGACAGCCCCAGCACTGGAGCTACAGGTGAGTGTGACTGTCCCTCCAGAAGATGTGGACAGTGAGGCTTCCTGAGTCACCACTGCCTGGGAAACAGCTCCTGAAAACAGGTGACAGACCCCATGGTCAGGAGAGGAGATGCGGGCAGGCAAGTTCTATGTTGCCTGTCCCCATCCAAAGTCCAGAATGTCCTACCCTGACCTGTGCAGTGAGCCAGAACGGTGAGCAGAAGGGTCCAGGCCATGGTGGAGATGCCCCCAGTGCTGTGCTTTCTGAGACAACACAGCCCAGAATCAGCTTCCCCAGCTCTCATTGTAACCCCCAACTCCCTCTGCAGGGTGGGTCTTTCATGCAAATGAGCTCCCCTCCCAGGAGAACTCAGCAAGGTGAACAGACAACAGCTATTGACATGTTTCCCATCAGTGACCAGGTGTCAATCAGCTCAGAGGGCCAAAATCCAGCTGTGCTGCTTCCCCAGGGCCTGGCCCAGCCCCCTCTATGTCCCTAGGGGAATAGTACTGATGGAAGGAGGCCCTTGCGCAAGGCTTTCCCCTTCCCTCCCCATCTCCTCCTCAGAGCTCCAGTTTTTCTTTCCCTAAGTAGGTCAATTTCATCACCTGGGACACCCTAAACAGGAAACTCTGGGTGGGAAAATTTTGTAAATGGGAGGCCCAAAAGCATCACAGTCTCCTTGTTTTCTCCAATTCACAGAGCTGTCATTGCTCTGAGTAGAAGAGGGAGCATCTTGGGGTTCCCCGTCATTCATAGCTACATGTATAGGTTCCTGGGAATTTGACTGTCCCATGGTCAGATGTTCAGTCTCTACCAGGGCCCAGTAACATGGCTAGAACTTATATATTTTTAATTGACATGTAATTCACATACTATACAGTTCACCCTTTAAAATGCATTTTTTTCTTTAATATATTTATATGGTTGTGAAAGTATCCCTATGTAGGTCCAAAATATTTCTATCACCCAAAAAAGGCATCCCATATCCTTAGCAGTGATTCCAATTCCCACTTCCCCTGGATACTGGCAACCAGTGATTTGCCTGTAACAAATGGAATCATGTGCTCCTCTGTGTGTGGCTTCTATCATATATCTTCGTGTTCTCAAGGTTCATCTCATAGAGATGTACCACTTTTGTTTAGGCCTTCATCAGTTGATAGACCCACACTTTTGCTATGAACATTTGAGTGTAAGTTTTTGTGTGGACATGTGTTTTCATTTCTGTTGGGTATACACCTAGAAATAGAAGTGGTGGGTCATATGATAACTATATGTTTTAACTTTTTGAGGAATAACCAAACTATTCCAAATCAGCTGCATCCAGTTACAGTCCCACTGGCAAAGTATGTGTGAAGTTTCCAATTTCTCCTCATCCTCTCCAACACTTATCATTATTACACTTTTTGATTTTCACCATCCTTCTTGGCATAAAATGGAATGTCATTTTGGTTTTGATTTGTATTTCCCTGATGACTAATGATGCCAAGCATCTGATCATGTGCTTATTGAGAAGACATATGCCTCGCATGCATTCAGAAAATTTTTGTCAGAGGCCAAGCACATGACCCAGAACCTCTTGTCCCTTTTTTGTTCTCTCCATCACCTGAGAGGGCAGTGCTTTCCATGCAAATCCTTCCCTGGAGCTGGTTCTTTCTAAGGTCCCCCAGTGCCCCAGAGCTGATGAATGTGAAAGTGTCCCCATGGCCATTTTATCACCCAGGATGAAGTTGTGGCAGGTAGTGCAACTTGGGGATCAGGATAGCTCTGTTAACAATTCCACTTCATCTGGGTCCTGTGCACAAAGAAGCAGGCCCTGTGGGGTGTTAGAGGCCTGTTCATTGGTCCTGCAGGACCAGGATGGGAGCAGAAGATCCAGAGCTGCTGGTCTCCAGGTCTCAGCATGCACAGGGCTGGGGGAGACCACACACCACAGCATGTCCCACAATGCCTTGGGGTCTCCTTGGGGTGATCAGGAGAGATTCTTTAATTTTGTTTTGGAAAAATGCTAATGGATGGGACTCCAGGGCCCTGACCAGTGTTTCTGCCACTGGGACACAACCCTGAGAGATCTTAAGTAGCAGATTCTGAGACAGAAGAAAAACAATGGCTTATCTTGAAACATATGGAAAATTGCAGATACATTGATTTCTCCAAGATCAGCTTGGTTAGGGACCAAGTTAATTTCAAAGGAAGAAAAAGAAAATCAATGTCTTCCGTGTGAAAATGCCCAAAGGCTAGATGAGCACACCACTATTAGGGAATATCAATAATTTCATTAAGATATTGAAGAGTTTGAGGATGATGGGAATCATATAAACAGATATTGTGGCAGATGGTAGCAGTAGGAATATGGAGAGCTGTAATGCTGGTCTAAGATTCTGGTAAATATCCTCCATGGAATAGGGAGTCTCTTGAGAATGCAACATTTTCTTTTTGTCTGAAAACATTCAGTGAAGATGGAGTAAAGATCTAAATAGTATTTTCTCATTAATTTATTCTAGTACCTATGGGACAGATAGGGCCTATTTCCTCATCTGGTTGTGTCTCCCTGAGAAGTCCTGTTCTGCTTCACTTTGCAGGCATAACCTGTGTCTCCCTTTCCCCACTCAAGGAGAGATCTTGGTGCACAGACGTCTCCCTACAGATGCCTCCTCCTCAGACTCATTGAAAAGAGAACTAAGCTCTGTGGGTCTTGGTTCCCCACTGTGGCACCACTGATTCTTCTGTCCCAGGATGAACAGTCATAGTCATCCTCATCCTCATACTGGATCCCTGAGATGCTCAGGGAGGCTGTGCTGCCTGACTTGGAGCCAGAGAACCAAGCTGAAGTCCCTGAGGGCTGAGAAGTTCCAAGCATCAGTTTTGGAGGTTCCCCTAGGGAGCTGCTGGTACCAGGCTAAATTATAAGTTCCAATGTTGTTACTGTTTCCCCTGTGGGTGAGTGATCTCCTGACCCACAGACCCCAACACAGGCTTCCTGGGTCAGCCCTGACTGTGCCCAGGACCCTGGAAGAGAGGAGGGGGAGACACAGGGTGAGTCAGGGGCTATTGCCCACAGCACATTCCCAGATGAAGAAATGTGGCACCAGGTGCCCCCTACAATCCCCTTTCCTGCTCTCCACAGCTGCTCACCTGGGCAGAGACTGAGGAGGGCAAGGAGGAGAGGGGTCCAGGCCATGGTGGAGACACCCCCAGAGCTCTGCTTCCTGAGCCCCACAACTGAGCAGAACTGCCCAAAGTCTTATCCTTTCCCCTCACATGGGGGGGAGAGAAACCCTTCATGCAAGTTATTTCTCCTCCCCCAGGTGTCCCTGGTCCTGAATTTGGTGCAAGCTGAGCCTGGGGTGTGGCTGTGGGAGTCTCTCCTGGGCCTGGTGAGGTCACAGCTGCTGGGCCCCAGGGAGCACAGAGCACAGGGCACCACACAGGGCACCAGGTCCTCGTTTCCCAGCTGAGATCCCCTATAGATGCCCAGGGGACAGGGCCACAGTGCCCCCTGCTGAGAGTCCAAGTTCCTTCATGACATGGCTGGAGTTCCTGGAACTGACTAGAGAGAAGGTCTCCAGACATCCCCCTGCCATGCACCCACCCTGTCCTCACATATTGGGAGCAATTCAGGGGCCCCCTTATTGGGGTGTAGTGTGTTTGCCATAACTTATTCTGGGCCTCTTCAGGAATAAGATATTCTATCTCACCTTTACCCCACTTACTCTGTTTGTGAGGGGGCACAGGAGACTGTGTCCTGCCCCAGTGAGCAGAATTAGCAGGAACAAAGCCTGCAGAGCCTCTATTGGAGAGCCCATGGAAACAAGCTCTTCTCTCATCTGTCCCAACTTGACAGAGTCAGCCCTCATGATCCTCTTCAGCCTTGATGGGACAATGTTCCATCACAAAAGGGCACAGGGATTTGATTCCAGACAGGCTTCCATTGTTAAGAGGAGAGAGCTCTGCTTTCTCCTGTGCTCTTCTGCCATAAGTGACATGACCACCTCCACAGGCCACCCAGGGAGCAGCCAGGAGCCCACAACTCTAGGAAGAGTCCCATGGATGGGTGGGTCCTCCCCAGAAGATAGAGCGTGAGCCTCCAGATGGGGTGGGAAGTCTGGGGAAGGACAGAGGCAAGGAATTTTCAGAGAGAGAGGGAGATCAAGATGTTGACACAGAAGGTCCCAGATTTCCTACCTAAGCCCTTTACTCACATCTCATGTTTTTAAAATAACCCTAAGGAGGCTCCTGTGTCTCTTATTATGTTTCAGGCACTGTTCTCCACCCCATCCCCAGCTACCCCTCTCCTCCATCATCTGAATATCACAAGGTTAGATCCCCTCCTATTGTTAGGTTTCTTTCCTGCAGCTTTCCACCACCCTCAGCAACACACCCACCTGGGCACCTTCCCCACACAGGGGCTCCTGCTTCACTCCTTAATTCTCCCCTCAAAGCTCCTGTTCAGCACCTGGTACCAATAAGTAGAGATGGAGCCATGAAGACAGTTGGCAAAAGGTTTTGTTTTAATTAATTTGGCGGAGATTTTTTAATAACTTTCAGATGAAAATCTACCATTTGATCCAACCCCAGAGAAAATTCCCAGCAAGGACAGCACCACAGCGCCCCCTGCTGGGTGCAGGCACACACACCCTGAGATCCAGAGACAGTGAGCACCAGGGAGTCCTGTGGTTGAGGGTTCTGGGAAATGGGGTATCTGTGTAAGTGAAAGGCATTACCCAAGCATGTTGAAATTAGCAGGGCTCAGCCATTAAACTCTCCCTAACTGATGTCATCAGGGATGGTATCAGGCTTTGTTAGGTGAGTCTTTTTTGTTTCAAGGTAGCAAATGAGCCTGCTTCCTAATCAAATATGAGGAAAAGTACATCTTGTTGACTGCCAG
This sequence comes from Choloepus didactylus, assembly GCF_015220235.1. Lineage (NCBI taxonomy): Eukaryota > Metazoa > Chordata > Mammalia > Pilosa > Megalonychidae > Choloepus > Choloepus didactylus. The sequence continues at coordinate 398,694 of NW_023637596.1, forward strand.
GGAGTAGTCCAGTATCTAGAGTCCCCCAAAACACTGAGAAATAGGGAATATTCAGATATATTTTATTATGCAATGCATTTAATGTGCCTGGAGCTCAGAAAAAGGCTTTGTGGTCCCATGATCCCAAGCCCTGCCCTGTTCCTTACCTGCAGCAAGGAGCTGGGGTCTCCAAGCCCTGGAGCTGGCCTGTGTCTGAGTAGAATCTTAGGAGGGGGCTCCCTGGCTTCTGCTGGATCCAGCTTATCCTGCAGGTGATCCAGGGAAGCTGGGAGGGAGGAAGTCAGCACAGGCTGGGAGAGGGAACCCGGAAATGCAGACATGCATGGGTGCTGGGGCAGGGAGCAGGGGTTAGGACTTGAACATGTCTTCTAAGAACATGATTCATTCCATAACATGCAGCCGTCTCCCTTCCTCTTTCCCTACTTCGTGAACCATACATCATGAATTAATATACTCCAGGCTTCCCACTGAAAATGGCAGGCATCTCTGGAATGTCACCAAATTGCCACCCAGTTCTGGGACCAAGGCCCAGGCAGTAGACCCTCCATCAGTAGGACACCTGTGGTGGTTGTCAGCTGGGGTGTCCCCCATGGGAGGACACCCCAGCTGTCACTTCTCTTATGAGCCTGTGAGCCAGGGCCTGGGACCATTTAATTCAAACCACCTGTTTCCTCCAGGCCCCTGAGAAGACCCACAGCTCCCCCTGGTGTTCAAATGCTCAGGCTCCCAGCTACTCCTTAAACAATTAAGTATTGATTCATCTTTTATTCACATTTTCCCTGTTTTTCACAGGCCAACCCACATTCACTGCTTATCTCTTTGACTCTTCTCATTTGTACATATTTCTCAAATTACTGTTGAAAATATGTCTCAGTGTCTGCAGTTCAATTTCCATTTTCCCTGGTCTTAATTGTTTACCTCAGGCTCCCCAATGACTAAAGAAATCACACCCATGCCCGCCTGACTCTCTGTGCAATATTTACTTTGAATATCAAATTGAATAAAGAGCTAGTTTATGGCAGGACTTATTTTAATAATTTTCTTCAGGACTCTTAAATAGTAAATAGACAAATGACCAAAGCCTGAATATTACAGGTTTTCCTCCCAGATCTGACCCATGGAGCACAGACAAGGCTCCAGGCAATGAGGCAGGGATGGGGAATCCAGGAGTCTTTACAAGATGAGAAGCACCAAGTGTCTCTGTCCTGATGTAGCATCTCTTAGCACCACTCATTGGCAGGGACCCCAGAGCTTATGAGTTTTCATCAGCTCCATGTCCCCAAAACTTGTAGGCATGTGTGTGTGTGTGTGTGTGTGTGTATGTGTTTGGGTAGATGAGGTTCTGGTTTGGGAATCAGAGGTCCTTTGGTCTTTGTATCTCAGTGTAGCTTGTGCCACAAGTAAGCTTGCCCATCTGACAGGTCAGGGTATGTCTAGAGAGTAAAAGAGTAACAAGGCCATCCTTGAAAGAATTTATGAAGCATTAAGCACTTTTGTGGAATTTCAGCTTAAACATGAAACAGGAAATGGCTTTGTTATGCCTTGAAAATATGAAATATGCCTGTTAATTATTATAATTTTTATTATAACTTTTGTAATTACTATTTGCATTTAATTTGTAGCATAGCTTGGTGATAGGAGGAAGAGGACTTCAAAATATTTTGTATTCTTTTTTTGAACCAAATATTTCAGTTGGTTTTCCCAAGGGAAAGAAGACTAGGCTATATGAACAGTGGTTTCAGAGAAAATCAACAATGTGTAGTTTGTGATTAAGAAGAAAACATAAAATCCTACAAAAATATATGAATAAGTGATGATCTTAGTTAGTGAAGATTGCTAGAAAAATGCAGATATTGCTGTGCATTACAAAATGAGAAAAATGAATTATTTTTTGCTCAGTCTGAACCTCATTCCTTCCCCCCTTCCCAAAAAACATAGCACAGAGGAACAAGGAAATAGTCAAAAACCTGGAAACATGTATGTTGTCAAAAGATCTCCAATAGATATCTTTAAACAGACCAATTATGGGTGGTCCTTATTTCAAACTATTTTTTTAAAGCAATGTTTTTTTTGTTTTGTTTTGTTTTGTTTTTTATAATCTTCATTTTATTGAGATATATTCACATACCACGCAGTCATACAAAACAAATCGTACTTTCGATTGTTTACAGTACCATTACATAGTTGTACATTCATCACCTAGATCAATCCCTAACACCTTCATTAGCACACACACAAAAATAACAAGAATAATAATTAGAGTGAAAAAGAGCAATTGAAGTAAAAAAGAACACTGGGTACCTTTGTCTGTTTGTTTCCTTCCCCTATTTTTCTACTCATCTATCCATAAACTAGACAAAGTGGAGTGTGGTCCTTATGGCTTTCCCAATCCCATTGTCACCCCTCATAAGCTACATTTTTATACAACTGTCTTCGAGATTCATGGGTTCTGGGTTGTAGTTTGATAGTTTCAGGTATCCACCACCAGCTACCCCAATTCTTTAGAACCTAAAAAGGGTTGTCTAAAGTGTGCATAAGAGTGCCCACCAGAGTGACCTCTCGGCTCCTTTTGGAATCTCTCTGCCACTCAAGCTTATTTCATTTCCTTTCACATCCCCCTTTTGGTCAAGAAGATGTTCTCCGTCCCACGATGCCAGGTCTACATTCCTCCCCGGGAGTCATATTCCACGTTGCCAGGGAAATTCACTCCCCTGGGTGTCTGATCCCACGTAGGGGGGAGGGCAGTGATTTCACCTTTCAAGTTGGCTTAGCTAGAGAGACAGGGCCACATCTGAGCAACAAAGAGGCATTCAGGAGGAGGCTCTTAGGCACAACCATAGAGAGGCCTAGCCTCTCCTTTGCAGCAACCATCTTCCCAAGGGTAAAACCTGTGGTAGAGGGCTCAACCCATCAAACCACCAGTCCCCTATGTCTGTGGTCATGTTAGTAACCATGGAGGTGGGGTAGGCGAATACCCCTGCATTCTCCACAGTAAAGCAATGTTTTATACTGACCATTTTATTATTTTGTTATATTAAACCCACCCTTCCTTTTCAACGTTATTTAACAGGGAAGTCTGGAAAAGCCCATAAGAGCAGCTAAGGAAGAGAAAAACTTCATTCTTGATCTTGTACAAGTCACTGGTGCCCTCAGCTCTCCCCGAACCCACACCACTCAACTCTTTCCCACTCCCAGGGCCACGGTGGCACTTCCACAGCTGCCTGTCTTGGTGCTGGCCCCTCCCTGTGCTGGGGGAGCCCTCACTCCCTCCTCACCTGCCCAAACCTCACCCCAGCCCCAGGTGCATGCCCATAACTAAAGGAACTCATCTCCCCAGTCAAGGACAGTTGCTTTCACACATCTTTGTTTTTTAAGCCTATTGGTTTCACTTTATATCCAGTGTCTTTACTTTGAATTTACATCCCCACCCTGAACAACCTAGTACATGGGGGTCACATAGAATGGGCCCTCAATAAATGCTCATTGGTTAAATGAATTAATAGATGGATGGAAGGATGGATGGAAGTTTGACCTGACACATGAAGTTGTAAAAGGAAAATTTTAGATACAATGATTAATTTCACATTATATTTGTTGATTAATTTCAACACATGAGTTCCAAAGGAGATAAGGGAGTAGAAATGGAAAAATTGAGAAAATATTTTAAAAATCAAATTCCCAAGGAAACTTAAAATTTCAGAAATGGTGGACAGTACTTAAACTTGTATTCACCGTGTCCCTCCTTATTTCCATCCTCTGCTTTATTTGTATCCACAGCACTATTCACCTCCTAACACACTACATAATTTAGGATCCTGGTGTGTGTCTACCCATCAGAATGTATTCTCCATGAAGATAAGGATATGTGTCTCCTGTCAGCCTCTAGAATAAGCCTAACTCATAGTGCCATCAGAACAATAAAGCTGAACTGTAACAATGAATGAAGATGGTAAAACAGATGCCAGAAGTAAGAATAAAGAATGAACTTACAGATTTTTTTTAGATCAGGTAGGAAGGGCAAAAAATAAAAGAGGAAAGAAGGATGGAAGGACGAAAGGACAGAAGGAAGGGAGGAAGAAGTTAAGGCTGGTTCATATTACTCCAGATGTGAAATAATGAATCATAACTAGGAGGGAAGATGCTGTGTTTTTCTGGGCCTTGGGAGGGGAAACAAAAAGAACAGAGCTTGCTAAGTGAAGTACTTATTTTATTTGGGAAAGATGAATATAGTCATAGAATCAAATTGCAAATTAAAAGTTTAGCAAGGTAACAACACTAGAATGGCTAAAATTTCAGTCTTGCTATCAGGTGCAGACTAGGATGAAGGCAGCCAGGATCCCCACATATTGCTTGTAAGGATGCAAAATGAGAGGCACACTTTAGAAAACAGTGCAGCAGTTTCTTAAAAAATTAAACTTATCCGTACTATATAAACTAGTATCCTACCCCTAATTACCCTAGAGTAATAGACATATGCCCACTAAAAGACATGTTTGTTTTTGCTCACAGCAGCTTATCCATAATAGCCAAAACCTAGAAAATACAAATGCTCACTCATCAATGTGAATGGATAAACAACTTATGGGACAGTCACTTAATGGAAATCTCTTCTGGAAGAAATACTGGAAATTTTCTAACAAGATGGATGAAATTCAAAAGCATATGTTAAGTAGCCAGACACAAATGGGTACAATCTGTATGATTCTATTTATATGACATTCTAGAATAGGCAAACCTATAGCAAGAGAAACTATACTGACATTTGCCAGGGGCTGAGGGGAGTTGATTGACTGCAATGGGGCACCAGGACACTTTTTGGGGTGAGGCAAATATCCTGTCATGACTGTGGTGGTGGATATTTAACCAGATATATTTATGAACCACCAGATACCTTTATTGAACTCACTGAAGTGAGTTTCATTGATCATCCCCTGCCCCCCCCCCCATTATTTTTACCTCTATATCAATTGTAATCCAGACCTCAACAGGCTGGATGGTTCTCAAACCATTGTCCTATGTAAAAGAATTGTGCCTTTCTTCCTCTGAAGAAAAGAAAAACAGGAAAATGCCATCCCCGGCCATGTCTCACATTTGATGTGCCCAGCAAGGCACATGGATGCTGATGCACCTGCTGAAGGAGACACCAGACCATAGGACTGGGAGGCCCTCATGAGGGAGGTCATGAGCCTGCCTTTTGACTCTGATCAGCAGAAGCTCCTGGATGGCCCATGGAAGTGCTCCATGTGCACCAGTGCCTCAGTCTCCCTCTCCATGATGAAGCTGGCCCTGGGGATCTTAGTCACCATCTGTATTAGTTATCCATTGCTGCATAACAAATGACCCCAAATAGAAATGGTTTAAAACAACACATTTATTATCACAGCATTTCTGTGTGTCAGGAATCAAAGGATGTGTAAGCTGGGTATCTCTGACTCCAGAGTTCTCATTCAGTTGTGGGTGAGCTGTCAAGCCAGAGCTACACACATATGAAGGCTTGGCTGAGGGTGGGGTTAGTTTCCAAGCTCACTTGCATGGTTATGGGCAGACCTTGGTTTCTCACCATGTGGCTTCTCCACAGGGGAGTCAGGACATGGCAACCAGCCCCCACTCCCCCCAGGGAAATTGATGCAAGAGAAACAAAACAGAGCCCCAAGATAGGCCACAGTCTTTTCATAAGACTTCAGTGGTGACTTACCATCACTCCTGCCACATTTTATATGTCAGAAGCAGCCATTTGGGACAGCTCACACTAAAGGAAGATGATCATACAAAGGTGAGTACTGGGAGGTGGTGAGTTCATTGGGGGACATCTCAGTGGCTGCCTGCCACACTCTGCCTCTGTCCCCCAGAGTTTCACACCCTTCTCACATTCCAGCCACATTTCCTAGGCCTTGTGCTCAGCTTTGCTCACAAGAAGCCAAGGGCCCTGGCTGAGCCAGGAGATTTGTATCTCACTTTTCCACCATTTGTCACTCTGGAAATGGTTGCTGTACCACAGAGCACAGTAACACTCAGCCTTGTCCTTGGGCTGGGCCCCCATAATGGTGTGTGTGGCTATGTCCCCAAGTAGGGAGCCTGAGAATCAGTGAGGGACACCTGGATTTCCATTGCTGGTGCCCCATCAGACCCTGGGGAGCCTGGTAGGGCATCTGTGGGACCCAGCAGGCAGAGTTACTGTTGGTAATTGCCCCAGTAGTGGAGCCACAGGTGAGTGTGACTGTCCCTCCAGGGGATGTGGACAGTGAAGTTTCCTAAGTCACCACAGCCTGGGAAACAGCTCCTGAAAACAGGTGATAAACCCCGTGGTCAGGGAAGGAGATCTGTGCTGACTGCCCCCACCCCAAGCCTAGAGAGTCCTCCATGATCTGTGCAATGAGCTAGTTTGGTGAGCTGGAGAGGGGTCCAGGCTATAGTGGAGACACCCCCATAACTGTGCTTTCCAAGACAACTCACCCCAGTCTCCTTCCCCGGGTCTCATACAAACCCCATCCATGGGCAGGGTGGGGAATTTATGGAATTGAGCTCCCTCCCTGGAGGACTCAGCAACTTGCCAGTTTACACTTTACAGTGTGGTTTCCCATCAGTGACCAAGCTTAACGGGCCCCAGACCATGTCCCAGCTGTGCTCGCTTTCCCTGGGCCTGGCCCACAGCGCCATCTGGTGTCCATTGGGGGAACAGCACTGAGGGAAGGATGCACTCAGGAAGGTGTTTCCTTGAGCCTCCTCATCTGCTCCTCAGACCTTCAGTTTGTGGTTCCCTCGGGAGGTGGAATCCAGACCCTCCCATGCTCCAGGCAAGAAACCTGGTGGAGAAATGTTGGGAAGGGGGCTTGAGTGCTTCAACTCTCTCTCTATTCTTAACTCCAAACCCCACTGCAGCCATCTCATTTGAGGAGACCTTGGGCTATCCTAGTGCCTCTGTCCTTATGACCCTCCATGATCTGAGTGGTGGGTATCTCCATATAAATCCATCATGGGGCTTTTTCTAAGGTCCCCAAGTGCTGAGTGGATAATAAACTCCAGTGTGTCCACTAGATCAACCATCTCAGCCAGGCAGAAACTTTGGTCAAGCAGATGATTTGGGGATCAGATTAGCTCTGTTAATAATTCCACTTATTCTTAATTCTGCATGTAGAAAATCAGGCCCTGGGATTGGGAGAGTGCAGTCCATTGCCTTCCCTGCAGGCCAGGATGTGTTATTGAGCAAGAGCTCACTACTGATAGGCACAGAGGTCACTACTATGACTTTGGGATTTTGAGAAAAGAGATTTACTGTGAGGTCAACTGGCAAAGAGACAGGAGTCAAGGCTCAAATCTGTCTCCCCCATCTGAGAAGTTGGAGTTTCATGCTATGGGAACAAAGGGAGATGGGGACAGTGATGGGGATACAGATTGGAACATTCTGATTGGTTGTTCATAGAATTGGTGGTTCACAGAACTGTTTATATATGGTAGTGATATGCCTGTGGACAGCATCTTCCTTGGTGAGGGACCCTGCACATTTTATGTTTCTAATGACTCCTCATCCTTGTAATGTTGGTACTTAGGGAGATGATTTCTGTTTCTGGTTTCTCAGAGGTCACTGAAGAAACAAGAGTCCATGTTTTCTGTGCATGTTCACGTTATATGACCTGCAGTTAAACAAGCTCAGATAGAAATGCTACAGGAACAGAGCACACCCCCAAACCACTTTTGAACTGCCCCTGGCTTCAGATGGAGGCAGTAGAACCACAGTTTTACACATCTCAGGAAGCAGAGGACAGGGGTGACCACAGTCTCTGATCTTCCCGCTGCCCCCACACATCACAGCCATGCCCCACAGTGCCCTACAGACACTACATGTCTCTTCAGGGTGGTCAGCAGAGGGTCTTTATTTTTCCCTTGGAAAGGAGCCAATGGCTGGGATTTGAGAGACCTGGGCAATGTTTCCATGGCAGAGGTGCAGCCCTGGGAGTTCACAGGGAACAGAATATGCAGAAGGAATACAAAGGCCACTTGTGAAAGATATAGCCAAACCCCGCTCCAGCGGTTCCATCAAAAATCAACTTCTTTGGAGTCTGAGTTAATTAACAACAACAAAAAAATTATCATCTTTGCTACTGGGAATATGCAAAATTGCAGCCAATTTTGAAAAGTCTCACAGAATCTGAAAATGTTAAAATGTAGAGTTACCATATGATCCTGCAATCCCTCAATATTGACCCAAGAGAAAAGAAAACAAGCCTATACAACACCTGTGTGAGAATATTCATAGCAGCATTATGCATAGCCAATAGATGGAAGCAGGCAAAATGTTCATCAACTAATGAATGAACCAAATGTGGCCTATCCATACAATGAAGTATTACCAAAAAGGCTAATCTGGGAAATTTGTTTTTTATAGACATTGATACAATGAAGAAAATATATGGTATGTATTCTCATATATGATGAAATATCTAAAAGCAGCAATCTTCACAGAGACAAATGATGGTTTACAGCATACCAGGGGTGGGGCTGGAAGCAGTGTCAGAAAAGGAAGTTATAACCTCATGGGTGAGTAGTTTCTATTTGAGGAGTTAAAAAGTAGGGTTAACACATGTTGGTGATGGTAGCATAATGTTGACAATATAAAAATACTTAATTGTACACTTCAATATGGTTAAAATGGGACAATTTATACTGTGTATTTGTTCCTACAATAAATAGTTCAAAGAAGAGCATAGAGAAGTAATTACATAAAAACTGGGAAGGAAAGAAAAATCTCCCAGGCAGAAGTATTCCAAATAATTCATGAAGCTGCAGCTCCCTCTGGAAGCAGGAGCATAACTGCAGGCTGTGCACTGACTTCCTCCCAAATTGTTTCAGGAGGAAAACATCAGACATTCTGATAGTGGGGCAGCCTCCAGAATACCTGGCCTTTACTCCTCAGAATTTCAAAGTTATCAGAACCAAGGAAAATCTTAGAAAATGACATGGACAGAGAAGCCTCAAGAGACAGGTGGATGCAATGCCATGTGGTGTCTGCTATGGGATCCTGGCACAGACAGAAGACATTACAGACAAACTAGGAACATCTGGATAATACAGAGTTCAATTAATAATTTCCCAACACTGTCTCATTAATAACAAATGTACCAATTAACATAAGATGTTAGTAGTAGGAAAACTGGGTTCAGGTTATATGGAAACTGTACTATCTTTTCATTCTTTTTTGTAAATCCTAAGCAGTACTAAAAATGAAACATTAAAAGTTAATGGGGTATTGGTCCATGCTACAATATAGATGAACCCCAAAAATGGTATATGAAGAAATTACTTGAGAAAATCTCCAGTGAACTAAACACTATTGAAATATACATTTTAATTTGGTGAACATGACCAGGACATTTCATTAAATTCCTGAGATGGAACAACCCATGCCATCCCAAGCTTATGATGTGAATCATAAGCATTTTTTTCCTCCCTTGAAACCAAAAAAATCCTAGACACACCACACCAAAAGCCAAGTCCTATTGAACATCCGCACAGAAGTGTGGAACCAGGACATATTACGGTATCCCTGCAGCTGAAAAAAGAAATATGTAGTAGAGGATTACGAGGAAAAGAATTTCAAAACACTATGGGTATGAATTCACGAATTTAGTGCAATCCACACATGACTCAACCTGCAGATTTTCACATTATGCACTTATGCATTATGCCTAAGATTTGGAAGGGACATCAGTGGTCCTCTATCCTGCTCCTCCCATGGCATGACCTATACAGCCGCTCTGATGGATGCCTCCAGTCACCCGGAAGGACCCAGAGAGCCCTGCCACAACTGGATGGGTGGAAAATTCTCCTTCACTAGTCTGCCCCCTAAAGCCACCCCAAACTCTTAATACTGCTTCCGATATTCTGAGTTGGCCAATATTCTGAGTTGGCCATCATCTCCCACACTGAGGGAAACATCCTAGTGTTGAGTTATTTCTGATTCGACCTCTGTGTACCCCAGCCCAGTCACCACCCTCATGTCAGTTCTCTGGGGAGGCTCCATTGATAAAATTCTTCACATGAACTGATCAAGAATCCTGTTCTGACCCAAGCATTAACTAGCCTATAACTTACATCCTTTTGCGTTCTATTCCTCTTTCCTAAAGGTTATTGTTCCAGATTGAAATCAGCAGTCTGAGTGTCTTTCTTAGCATTATGTTCCCAGCACCTGGCAGCCTGATGGGCATCCACTAAGTGCTTTATAAAAGCTTGTTGAAGTAAAGTCCATTTGGTCAGCATACATTTAAATATTGTTCCCTTAGCCTCATAAATAATTTTTCTTTTTGTGGTGCATTAATTTTTAAAGCAGATTTATTGAGATATATTCACATAGCATACAATCCATCCAAAGGGTACAATCAATGGCTCTTAGTATAATCACATATTTGTGCATTCATCACCATAATCAATTTTAGAACACTTTTATTACTCCAAAAGGAAAAAACCCATACCCCTTATAAGTCACTTCTCAATCCCTCTATCCTTCCCCAGCCCTACATAACCACTGATCAATTTTGTCTATGGAGATTTGTACTTACATTTGTACTTACATGGAATCATACAATGGTCACCATTTAAATGTTTCTTTAGCCTGAAATGCCACTTTCCACTTTTATGATGCTTTAATTTTTAAAGTTCATATTTTATTTTACTTTCACAACAACCATGACACTATTATCCCATCTCTCATGCAAGGAGAATTGTGGGAGGGGCTTGAGAAGTTCCCAGAATGCCCTGAAATTCCATTTGTGAGTCATTCTGGAACATGGACCACCTGAGGTAGCCTGCTTTCCTCATGCATACCTATTTTGGATGAAGGCTCAGTGTCCAGGAGTGACCGGTAATTGTGCATAAAAGGCAGAGGACACCTGGGAACCACACAGACTTGGACAGTGGACAACTCAACTGACTTCCAGTTGGAGATGGTTGGGACCAAAGTGCCACAGCAGGTCCTCCGTGCCGGTGCTGGGACAGGCAGACACAGCCTCTCGCCTTCCCCATCTGCTTAACCCCAATACCTTGTGGTACTACTACAGCCAAAGAAGCAGCTTTCTTTTTTCAGTGTTTAAATCCACTCCTTCCTTCTCCCATGACCTCTGCCTTAATCAATGTTGCAACAATCAGCTGAGCCAGGCTCAGAAGCAGGCTTTACAGAAAATGTGATGTCCCCATTAGAGTCAATGCATACACACCTCTGGACAAGCTCTCAAAGTATTCCACACTTTCACAAAAACAGCCATAACTTTTACCTAATTCTCCAGGGGATCTACCAGAAAGATCTAGGGTGAAGAAAAGGAAATTTAGGACATGTAGGCTTACTAAGACTTTCTCAATGAAACAGGGTTTTGGTTTTAAGAACAGAGAGAAATATTACATTTCTGAAACATGAATTTTATGGACCCAAAGTTGTACTCCTGATAAATGGGTGATCAAGGATGGCTGCTGATGAAAGAAACAAAATATACATTTTATACAGGCAGGTTACCTTTTGTGTAGATGTATTCCCAAAGATTCTTCATGAGTTTGAGGTTCAAAAGTCAGAATGTATCTTTTCACAGAAAATGGGCAACACACAAGAGCTGGAGTTTCCATTTTAGCCCACAATAGCCTGTCTTAGAAAATGTACCTGACATATACAGCTGGAAGCTCTACGGGATCTACCATGACACATGTAGCGTCTTACAAATGGCCAAAATTCACTAACACTCCTCCCATGGAGGCAGGGGGTGGGTTTGTCTTTGTCCCAATCACCTAAAATCTGGGAGGGCTTCTTTAGATGTTCTGACCAAGAAAACATGAAGAAATGCAATGCTGATTTCCAAGCTTGCACCAGCCCCTTCCCCTTCCTCCCCTGGAGTGGTCCCTCCAAGAGCCCCAACCCACCATAGGGGAAAAACCATCTGCAGGGGTCCTGAGACCACTGGGGAGGAAGAGCCCCAGTGAGCCCCACCTTCCAGCCATCCACACACTTGAGTACATCTGTCTGGGACCCTCCAGGCACCAGAAAAATGATTGAGGGACCCCAGTCAATGTCACATGGAGCAGCAGAAACACCAAGCCAGACCCACCTGGCTGACACTCCATGCTGAGAGATCTAACAATAGAATGCTGTTGTAAGTCACTAACTTTTAGGGTGGTTTGTTACTCCACAATTGCTGTTTGGCACAACCTGTGCATTTTTCAGGAAATGACAGAATCACAGCTCCCTCCTTCCCTGGCATCAGCAGTGGAGTCCCCTTCCCCCACAAGAGTGTGAGAATTAGATTAAGTTTAGCTTTCGCACAGGGTGGGGGCAGCTCAGGGGAATTGCAGAGGGTCAAGAAGCCAAGCTATAATTGGTGACCGGTCCTCCTGTTTATCCACCCACTGTCCTTGCAAGGTGAAGACTGGTGGGGTAGAGGTTCCTTAAACAGCTTCAAAAGTTGTTACCAAACTAGCTCAGACTGGCTCTGCAGTTAAAGTACAAAGGAAAGAGGGGTGGAGATTATTTCAAATGTTCCAAGTTTGCACAGGAGACTTTTCTTTCAAATGTTTCCAGTTTGGGCAGGCTGCATGTTTCAAATTTGAGTGGGCTAGTTAGGCTTGTCAAAAAGAATGTAACCTCCAGCCACTGGATAAACAGGGGAGAGAGTTGTGGTTAGGTGTAGGGAATAAATACTGCTGGGTCTATTGTTCTGTATGCCAACCCCCCACATTTTGGTTGGGTGCCCATTCTTGAAAGATCATGAATAAATTCTTTTCTTCTCCACAATCAGGTGAGCATTTATTCCTTTTTAGGAATAGTGCTTATTTCTCACAAGGATGATGGGGGCAGGACCTGTGTCTTGGAGCCAGCACTGCATGTGCAAGTGTGTGTGTGTGTGTGTGTTTGCTGGGGTGGGATGAGCATAGCATGATGTGAGCATCCCCAATGGGCTTGCCCATCCACTTTGACACCCTCCTGGAATTGTCTATACACTACTTAGTTAGGGGAAGACAGGTTTAAAAATTCTGAAGAAACATGTTCTATTGTCAAAATGTGGTGGATTCAAAATGGGGCTGGATTCATTCTTAAAAATACTTGCATTTCTCCTCTAGGCCAGAAACCATCCTAATACATTGGTTAAGGACATGGGCAAAAATCATCTGCCCTAAAGTAAAAAGCAAGTCAGATGGAGAGAAATAACCCATTTTATTTTAGTTAGGGTACTTAGGGTACTCAGGAATGGTTTCTCCAAGAAGATGACATCTGAAGAGAGGCCTGAATGAAGATCATTCCTGCTGAATAACTGAAGAAAAGAACATTACTACAATATGAATTTAAACTTTATCAAAACTCTTCATAAATTTCTTTCTGAAAAAAGGGCACCCAAATTATAGATGTTCATTTTACAACAAATAAAGTGATTTTACCTTGCAGAGTCTCACCCTTGGTTATGAATAGTTTCCTTATAGTCCAACAAGCTGCTGCTCCCCCTACTGATGGACAGTCTGCAGGTGCCAAGGAACAGTCCCAAGAGGGCCAGACGTAACCATGCTGCTGTGTCATGCCTCCCTTTATGAAATCACTCAGGAAAAGAAAAGTGGGAAGGAATCACCAGTTAGGCTCTCACATCCACTCACATTCTTGCTCTGAATCCTCAAAACTACCTTTTTGTTGAGAAAATTGAGATTCCATCAAAAAGATTAGTAACTTACTAACATAACAGGTAAAGGAAAGATCAAGATTCAAATTAGATTTCAATTTGAAACCCATACTCCTTCACCACATAAATTTCATTTTTACTGACCACGTATCTTAGGCCAGACAGCAGAGATACAAAGGAAGAAGGGGTCCCCTGCCCTCAAGAGTCTCATCATCTTGACACTGGAGATTCACCCACAATGTCCTGGAGCATCCCTCAGCCTGGAGGAGCCAGGAAGATTCCGGAAACATGGGGACCTTGCCACCTCAGGCCTCTGCCTCCATCTTAAAATGGCCAACTTGTCTAAGTAAAAGGAAACTTAATCTCTATCACCCCAGGAACTTGAATGTGGGGCCCTGGGGTCCAGCCCTTCTCAAAGCAGGTACAGATGGCCAGGAAACAGGCCCCCCAACTCAGTCCAGCCATCACCAACCTTCTTGGTTTCACATTCAGAAACTTCACAGAGGCCTGACCAGAAGAGCCATGTAAGTATTTTCCAAAAACAGCCATCAACATCATTTCCCTGATAATTGTGGAGAGGAATTCTTTTCTTTTAACTTACATTCCCATAAGCAATTTGTAAAAATTAAATTCAAGATGAATGGGTGGAAACTTGGCTGTGCAGGGCTGTAGCCATCACCTCTCTACAGTGAACAGGCCTCAAGGACTTGTTCACCACCAAAAAAGTAATGTTTATAAGCTTTGTAAAGATATGATGACTAAATACTACCATTACTAGACTACTGGTTTAAATGTAAATTGAAAGAGAGAAAGAAAAGGAAACACTTCAGTAAATCATGTCGAGGACAGCTACTCAGCAAGATGTAAGCAACATCTTAACCACAGGGATACGTACATCTTAACTGAGTTTATTAAAGAAGACTGAATGCAATGCTGCTGCTGTGAGAAAATAACTCAAAACAGAGTAGGAATAGAGTCCCAACTGGAAAAATAAGTCAATAGAGTCAAAGAGATGTTGCATGAAAGAGAAAGACAGTGTGAAAAACTTAAGCCGCAAAAACATACATGTTTTTTAAAAAGCACTATGAAGGAGCAAAACTGAAAAGTCTGGAATCTAAAAATTAAGACTATAATTCAGCCAAACTGAGTGCAGAGCACAGTAATGGAAACAGCCTTTTCCTCTGTTTTCCTCATCTGTAAAGTGGGAAAAATCCCTACCTCAAAAGTTAGGCTGGCACGAAGGCAGCACCCCAAGGTGGCCAGTTCCCCTCTCCTGCACCCTAACCCCTGAACAACAAACATAGGGGACAGGGGGCTGTTTGCCTCCTGTGCCCTCAGACGCATGAGTCTCCCCTGCCCACCCACTCTTCCAGCTCACTCAGGCTCATCCTTTAAGAGGCACCTCCTGGCCTAAGGGTACACTGAGGAACAGAATGGTGAACTGTGGTGTGTGCACACAAGGGAATATTGAGCAACTGCAAGGAGTGGAGCTGTGAGACACTTGAGGTGAACGGATCCTGTAGACAGCATTTTGAATGAACTACACCACATACAAAGGCAAACACTATAACTACAAAGTGTAAAATTAGAATTGAACTGTAGAGCACAGCTTATCAGGGGAACACTTATTGTAATGGTCCCTAGATTGTAAGCTCTTACAGCAGTCACATGTTTTCCTGAATTGTAATGGCTGTCTCCAGATTCTGAGATGCTGATCCCTTTGTGTATAACCTGATTCATCCCTGAAACTTTGGGTAGCCATGTGACACATGAAACTCAGAGCTAGGGCTCAGAAGACATCAATCAGTACTAGCACATATAGTGACTGCTGCTAAAAAATGCTGAAAAAGAGTCCCGATTTGAACTAGAGATATGAATGATGCAAATCGTAGTTAGGACTGCGGCAAATTGCTCCAAAGGGTAAAGGACAATACTGACTGCATTTTAAAACTTCAAATTCCATGTGAGACCGAGGGGAGAGATGTGCAAGATCTATATTTCCTAAACAATTTAACTAGTAGAATCTGTTCAAATACCATAATTACATGGAAGTTTTAATAGGAAATGAGACCTGTAGGTTTGCACAGATTAGTGTGAAATAGTGACACATCCCAAAGTAATTTGGACAGAGAGTAAACCATATATATGCAGCCCCCCTCTGAGGAGCTGGGAAAAAGCAGAGGTGTTCAGCTTCCTCACCTGGATTGTTGCCAATGTTCTCACAAACATTGAGAACTGGACATTTGATATGCCCAGCCCTCTATCACAGGACTTGCCCTTATGAAGCTCATTACTGCAAAGGAAAGACTAAACCTGCTTAAGTTGTGCCTAGGATTCTCCTCCTGAGTACCTCTCTGTTGCTCAGATGTGGCCCTCTCTCTCTAGCTAAGCCGATTCAGCAGGCAAACTCACTGCCCTCCCCCCTACATGGGATCTGACTCCCGCGGGTGTAAATCTTCCTGGCAATGCAGGATATGACTTCTGGGGATAAATCTGTACCCAACATTGTGGGATTGATATCAACTTGACCAAAAGGGAGATGAAAAATGAAACAAAATACAGTTTCTGTGGCTGAAAGATTCCCAATGGAGTGAAGAGGTCACTCTGGTGGGCATTCTCATGCACTATACAGAAAACCCTTTTCAGGCTTTAATGCATTGGAATAGCTAAAAATAAATACCTGAAACTATCAAACTGCAACCCTTGACACTTGAAGAGGGTTGTATGGCAATATAGCTTACAAGGGGTGACGTGACAGTGTGACTGTGAAAGCCTTGTGGATCACACTCCCTTTACCCAAGGTATGGATGGATGAGTAGAATTCGAACAAAAAACTAAATGAAAAATAGGGTGGGAAGGAGGCATGATTTGGGTGTTCTTTTTTAATTTTTATATTTTTTTCTGATTTTTGCTTTTTCTGGTACAAAGAATACGTTCAAAAAATAGATTGAAGTGATGAATGCACAACTATGTTACGGTACTATGAACAACTGATTATACACTTTGGATGATTGTATTGTGTGTGACTGTGCCAGTTTGAATGTATTGTGTCCCCCAAATGCCATTATCTTTGTGGTCTTGTGGGACAGACGTTTTGGTGCTGGTTAGATTTGCTTGGAATGTGCCCCACCCAGCTGCGGGTGGTGACTTCGGTGGGATACTCCTATGGAGGTGTGACCCCACCCATTCAGGGTGGGCCTTGATCAGTGGAGCCATATAAAACATGCTGACTCAAAGAGACTGGACGGAGTGCAGCTGTGAGTGATGTTATTTGAAGAGGAGCAAGCTTGCTAGAGAGGAATGTCCTGGGAGAAGCCATTTTGAAACCAGAACTTTGGAGCAGATGCCAGCCATGTGCCTTCCCAGCTAACAGAGGTTTTCCAGACGCTATTTGCCATCCTCCAGTGAAGGTACCCGATTACTGATGTGTTACCTTGAACACTTTATGGCCTTAAGACTGTAACTGTGTAGCCAAATAAACCCCCTTTTTATAAAAGCCAGTCCATCTCTGGTGTTTTGCATTCTGCAGCATTAGCAAACTAGAACAGTGACTATCTCAATAAAAAATTACATAGTCACCTCCTCCAGGAAACCTCCCCTGATTGTATGCATTCCCCCTACACTCTCTCAGCAATGTGTTCTACCATCCTGGCACCTACCACACTGTGTGCTGTGATTCAATCGTTCTCCTGGGTAACCTGCCATACAGATAGTCCTTGGGGACAGTGACCATTAATGTGTCTTGTTCAACATTATAGTTTTAGTAACCATCGTAGCTCCTGGCACATGTTAAGTTCTCAAAAAGTGTTGATTAAATAAATGCTTAATTATCCCTAGTGGAATTAGAAGTCAAACAGCTTCTCTGGAGCAAATCCTGGTGACATGAAGTATGTGGGGAAAAATAACTCCACTCTGGGAAAAATCCTAGCTTTACCATGACCTGATTTGAAAGGGAGCTATCCAAACTTTCTGGGCCTCCTGTCCAAATTACTGGAACTCAGCCAGGGTTCTCTAAGATCCATAACAATGAGATGTGACATATTCTGATCATATTCTAAGATCTTAACATTTTTACTCTATTCTATCCCAATCGTCTATCCTAGTAAAACTGACATCTGTAGAATGCTTCACAGTCTGTCTCCTTTATACCAAGCAGGGAACCTGAGAGGTGCCAATAGCCTCATTTTAAAGATGGGGAAACAAAGTCACAGAGGCCAAGCAACCCACCCAAGGCCACTCAGCTGGTAAGTGAAGGCAGGACTGGAACCCAGATCTTCAGAGCTGCTGCTCTCCACACATTGCTCACACTTCACAAGTTGGAGCCTCAGGGTTATGGTGGGATCCAGGGACCCCTTGGGGACCCTAGTGTAGGCAAAATAAATCTTTTGGAGAATCGACTGTACTCAAAAACTGGGGGAACAAAGTATGCTTATATGAAAACTATCAGACATTACTGAATAGAATGTAAGATTCACATTTAATTTTAATATAAAAAACTTACTGGGCTTGACCCCAGATTCCCATCAAGGAGCTACAATTAAAGCTTCTTCTCATGAAGAAGTCACCAGAAACCTCGATGCCTAATTTATCATAAGGTTTCTAACAGCCAGTTACATTAATCCAAAAAGAAGAGAGCAATTTCTATTTCAAAGTTGTGTCTTTTGGAAATTATTGGGGAAGGATCAAGATAAATACTGTATTCTTTCCTTTTAAGTCATCAAAAGCACCCAGAAAGTTGCATTGGCAAGGGAAGTCTCCCATCATACACCCCCATGGCTCAACAAATGTCAGGAGGGCAGGAGCCCCTGACCTCCAGGAGCACACAGGTGGTCAGGGAGGCAGGCAAGTCCAAGGCCACCCTCAGGGACACACGTTCCAGACCCCGGGGAAACCATGTGGGGTGGTCCCACGTGTCCCTCCTCCAACCTGGTCTTGCAGAGTCTGGGCACAAACACTGACTGAAGCCCACGCATGCTCTGGTGGGAGGTGGGGGCCTCACAGGTTTCTCAGGTGTGGGTGGTGACCTTCCTGAGTCCAAAGTTCATCTCCAAAACCCTTCCCCGCAATGACCCTGACTTCTGGAGATGCAGGTCTCGCTGCTCTGATGCACAGCTGTGAAGTCTATCAGCCCACTGCACTCATTCATCATGGTGGCTTTCCTCTCTGCCTAGAAAAAAAAAATCAGGTGTCTCATAAATGTGCTTTGGGGTACTGCCATAGAATTCAGTGTTTAAATTGGAAAGGGAAGTGAATAGCAGAATAAGCAGCTCTAATATCTTTCTTGGTAGCAGGACCTAATGAAAGATTACCAAACCAACTGTTTTAAAAGAAAAACCAACAAAAAATGAGACAAAATCAACATGCAGCATATCTAGAAGAGAGTAAACCATGATATGAAATATAGGGCCCCAGTTTTTCTTTCTTGAGAATTAAAGAGATTAGATTATTTATGATGGAGAAGTACTTGGGGAAGGAGATTTTCGTATCCCCACCCTCCCCTCAGCACTTTCTGAACCTTTCCACCAATGCTCTCCCTATGGCCTAGAAACACTTACTTGTGCTGCACCCAGTTCTGGCCGCTGCCTGCCCCCACCACAGCCCAGGCCCTTCGCAGCAGCAGCAGCCACCAGACCAGCTGGAGCTCCCAGCCCCAGAGGGGCCTGGCAAGAGCCAGGACATCACACAAAACCTCACGACTGGAAGCCCCTGCCAGCAGCATGCCAGCACGGAATCTACAGGAAAGAAGCAATATACAGTAAATTGTCAGATCCCACCTTATGAAACCCAAAGGGGGGGTCCTCCGGCCATGCAGGGGGACAGGCCACCCTGCCACATGAGAGCCTTCCTGATGCCAGCCTCAGGCCCACTTCCTGGAAATCTCCCTGCCTGTCCCAGTAGGACAACCACTTTCCCATATCTGAATTTCCACCATCTGTCCATACTTCCACTCAATCTCCAACTTACTTTATCTCATTTTTTTTATTTTTGATTGTTTTCTGGTGGGTCTTTCTCCTCTCTCCAGCTAAACAGCAAGATCCCCAAAGGCACGATGGTGGTGCCTTCTCAGTCAAATCCCTGTTGGTTCCTGGCAGCACCCATCACTATGGACTGAGGCCAGGATGCCCCAGACTTCTGCAGACCCTGTCCCTCAAGGCAGGTGCCGTGTCTCATGTGAACACATTATGGAAACTCGGGGCACAGTAACTGAACATTTATTAAAAAAGAAAAAGACTCCCAAGTCCCAGTTAATAATCCACTTATCTCAAGGAATACAGAATAAGAGAGGGACCCCAACCTGATCCTGCAGTGGACAGAAACCAGCACTCACCTGCACTTATGACCTTCTACCACCTGCCAGCCACTCCCCAGGTCATCTGTCCAGGGCCACAGAAAGTTTCCACAAAGTAAGGTTTTATGCTTATTGATAAGAACCTCACTTTCTCCTTCCTAAGTCTATCTCTCTCTAGACAGTCAACAAATGCCTTCTAAAATGAAAGCCATTTTGTATTTTTAGTTAATTATGAGTAGCAGGTATCACACAATCACATTTTTCTTACGTTTAAAATCTCATTTCCTTCTGTCTCCATTAGCTCCCTTTGGGGACTGCCCCTGAGGGTCCTACCTCCGACCTCATGTGGCCCCAGCCCCCCTTCCCTCTGGCTGCTCCTCCTGCTCAGTGCAGGGCTCAGCATCACCCCCACATGAAGGCCTCAGCCCCTCTCTCCAGCCGGGCCTCCCCAGTCCTGTCTCACTTTTCAATTCTCACTCTGTGTTCCCTTCCCAGTTTCTCCATATTTGATGTCAATACTCTGCACCTTCACCCCCAACACACTTTTTTTTGCCCTGTGAAGACTTACAAAGAAGCACACAAGGGGACCTGATTCCATGGAACTGACACTGAAGGCCTTGCCCACGTGATATCTCCTCTGCTGAGTTAAGAGTTAAGTTGGTCATTGCAAGGCAATTCAACTAATGCTTAATATTTGATAGATTAGGTCACTTGCTGCTTGGACAGTCTCATTATATCAGGATGAGAAATAAGGGGGAAATTTAATGCAATTTCCTTTGTTTGCTTGAGCTAGCTCAGACTTGCACCACCACAGTGTAGTTTTATCTTTTTTTACCATTGTAAAAAAAGGATTTTAAGGGAGTGTTAAAACATTCTCATATTTCAGCATTTTAGTATTTCTATCCTGTCAACATCCCAAAAAGTCCTTTGTATTCTGCACAGTGAAAAATCAAAGGGATTCTAGGGATTCTAGCACAGGTGTTTACAGAATCCAAAATCACAAACACAGAGAACAGCAGGAAGCAGCTCAGATATTTCAGTTAAATTAAGGACTTTTCTTCAGAGCAGGAATTTGAGAGTTGAGGTATTTTGATGGTATTAATGGAACTGGCGACTGATATTGCCTGTTTCTCGTCAAATGTCTTTACAGCCTTCTCAGCCAGTGAGGCCATCTTACTAATTCCAAAAAGAATGGAGAACATCCAAGTAAAATAACTGGTGTTCTTTTCTATGACAGAAAAATTCACATGAATGTCTCAAAAAAAGTAATGCTGGAACTCTCCCTGCCAGCTCTCTCTGCATTGTGACATCTGGCACAGATGGCACCTTGGGGAGACAACTTACACCTGAAACCTTACATATGACCAGGTCTGATTTTAAATGGAGAAGTTGGAGGATCTGTGAGCACCTCCTTGTGGAGATTTCCAATCTTGCATTGTATTTTCCAGTTTTCACACCAGTAAGGCTTATTTTCTGGCCAATTTTTCATCTTTAAAATCATTCTTAAATATTTGTATTATCACCACAGAATGAAAAGGCAAATATTTCTTCTTATGTGATAAAAGAATGGCTGTCCATGATTTTGCCATACATCCTACACAAGATGCGGTCTTTTTAACAAGCCATTTTCAAGAATGACATGGAAGACCCAAGATGTTAAGAATAACTAATGAGCAATCTGGTCATTTCTTCATATAGGATTTTACAGATGCATACAAGATGACAAAAAGCAACATTTCCTAATGCTTCACTAGTACGTGTTTACAGCAGCTGGGGGAAAATAATTATGGCTCCAGTTTTATGCTGTGCATGTAAAAACTAAGTAGCAGCTACAACAGCCTTTATGACTCCATAATAATAAATAGCACACACACACAAACACACCTATCCCGTGCCAAAAATTCAGAGCTTGACACCAAAAAAGTGTGAAATAAAATTCTTTCCTGCAACCATGATCTGAAGGCTCCATAAATTTCAAAGCAGGCCCACTACTCTTCACCCACTTCATTTCTGTTGCTATGTTTTCAAATTAAAGAATTTTCCAGGCAGGATTCTCTCTAAAGTTCTGAATGTGAATAGGCGTCCCCCAACGGGGTCACTGTGGAAATGTGGCCACACACCCTGGAGCCAGAGCCTGGCCACTTGAGACAAAATTTTAAATGCCACGACAGGGTTCGTTTTATCATTTGCACCACGGAGCTCCCCGAGTATTAATCAAAGGTGGAATGTGAGCATTTCTGCCCGAAGCTGGAAGCCAGAGATTTGGCTGCCCCATGCACCTTGTCCTCCCTGCACCCCAGGTCAACTGGGACATATGCAGCTGCAAGCTCCAGGGCTAGGGAGCCCATCTCTCCACTGTCCCAGTCCTCTACTCTTCAAGTCATCAATGAGTCACTAAGTGTACTAGTTAGGGTTCTCTAGGGAAACAGAATAAATGAGAGATGTCTATGACTATAAAAATTATAAAAGTGACTCATGCACCTGTGGGTATGCACAAGTCCAAATTCTGTAGAACAGTCAGCCATCTGTCAACTCCAAAGATGTCTGATGAACTTCTCAGGAATCACTTCGGTGGGCAGCCGAAGAAGTCAAGGTCTTCTGTCTCACTTGTAAGTCTTCAACTGATTAATTGGATTAAATCCAGTCAATTGCCTTCTCTCATTGTGGAAGACACACTCTTTGGTGACTCACCAGTCACCACTGCAGTCAATTGATTTAATAAACCAGCCTGTTGGTTTATTAACCAGCCACAAACGTCCTTGTAGCAATTGTTAGGCCAGTGTTTGCTGGACCAGACAGGTGGGTACTATCTCCTGGCCAAGTTGACACATGAACCTAACCATCACACCAAGATCCAATGAGATAGCACCCAAATGGTTGGGTCTAGGAAGATGAGAAGCAAATTGAGAGAGCAGAGCTGTCTCAGAGGCTCCGGGCCAGCCAAGGAGTAAGGTCTTCTCCATGTGAGTTTGTAAGTCAGCACTGAAGAAACAGAATGGAGCTTCCATTTTTCACTTCACAAGGCTTATAGAGATCCCTGGGCCAGAGATGACATCAGTGTGACCAGCTTAAGTCAGCCTCCCTTCTTGTATTTCTCCAGTGAGCCATCGAAGTGGAGAAGTCCTGCATATCCTCCTGTGGCTTCCCCCATGAAAGATTCCAGAAGCCCCTACAGTATGAGCAGGAAGCTGGGGCCATAGCTCTGGCCCTGTCAGCCCAGCAGGTTCCTGTCCGGTGACCACAGCAGTGAGACCTTGCTGCCCAGACTCTGCCAGACCTCATGGCTCCCCCACCTGGGCCACCTGGCCCAGTCCCAGGTAACCCAAGGGAGAAGCTGTTCCACAGCTCGGGGCCAGGCTGGAGAAAGGCCATCCTCAGCCATTCCTGGGTCCCCAGGCAGATCCCCCCTTCCCTCATGGTGGGGTCCCCTTGGAAGCTTTGTGTATCCTTTCCTGCCAGTAAGAGGGCAGGGTCCTGAAGGCTTCCCACCCCTGAGCCTGCTGAGATTTGCCCCATCTCCTACCAGCTCCCCAGCCCAATCACCCACAGCCATGGGACACATCAACCAGGACAGCAGTGCCCTCCCACCCACCCACCTCACACCACATCCTTGAGGGATGTGCTTTCAGGCTTTGCCAAAGTCCTTCTCTAAGCCAGACTATTTAGGATTCTTTAGAAACAAGCAATAATAGATTGGGAATATGAGGAAAAATACTCCTACATAAACTGGACAATAATTAACAGTACTAGTTTAATAATCTTTCATCAATTGTAACAAATGTAACTGCTATTAGTAAATACTAGAAAAACTATCAGTTGTTTCCACTGCTAGAGTGATAATTGAGAATATTTACCAATATTCTTCTGTGACAATCCACAGCTGTCAGTTTCAATTCAACTTCTAAAAGATGCCTGTCTTCTATATCCACAAACTTGGGCAAAAGTGATAAAACCTGAAGAAACTAATTTTGAGTAAAGAAGCATTATTAAAAATGTTATTTAATTTGAAAAAAGTAGAATCACACAAAGTGGTGTCATCAATTGTAACAAATGTTCCACACCATTGCAAGTGTTGGTGGTGGGGGTATCTTATGCATGATTATTCTAACAAATCAATCAAATAACAAAAGCAGAAATTTCAAAGACATCAAAGAGGTTTTCCAGAATCAAAGCACTGTTAAGGAACAGTCAGAATGAATGGATTCAGACAGGACACATGGTCACAGCCCTCTGTTTGTGAGACCTTCTCTTTCTGCTCCTTTTTCTTCACTAATTGAACAGTTCTGGATTGACTATTTTGGGGGAATGGGAGTGCAGCACACAGACCCAGGCCCCAAAGCAGAGTGAGTGATCTGGCCCCTGCAGGGAGGTGCTGGGCAGTGTGCCTGCTGGTGAGAAGAGCCAACCGCAGCTATCTGCTCACTGAAGGTCCAAGGCAGAGCTCTATGTTCCCTATGGTAACTTACACCATTTCTTGACAAAACGTTTTTCACCAGGATTTATGTTGCATTATGTGTTCTGTTTACTTCTTCTATTGGAGACTAGAACATGGATATTAGAGAGACTCCTCTAACTGCAGCTTAGAAAGCTGATCCAATTTATTTTCCAAAGACAAAAAAGTATTCCTTGTATAGGGTGAGGGGGCTCCAGGCCCATGACGGGTTTCATCTGGCCTCTTCCCACCAAAGGGACACTTCCCCACCAAAGACTATTTGCCCCAGTGGGTCTAACCTGGGCCAAGTGTGCCAGAAACTTGTCTCAGAAAAATGTTACATATGTCTTCAGGAGGGACCTCACTACATGGCTCCTGTTACATTGCAAGCTCCCTGAAACAAGGCCACCTTTTGATATATCTTCTCAGCACACTCTCAAGCTTATTAAGTTCAACACATCACTAAAGAATGTACTGAATAGGTCAATGGGCACCTATGCAAAATAGAGATCAGAATCTTCCACCCTTTCTATATCAAGCTTCACATGCCCTGGTGAAGCAGCCTTCTAAAATGATAGTTCCATCTACACAGCAAACTGCTTAGGTGAACCCTGAGGGAAGTAAAGTTCATGATCCCTGTACCCAGCTAACAGAGCCTGTGTACTTTCTTTTATCTAGCACATCTGATGGATTTTTCAGAGTTTTTGCCTGAGTTCTGAAAGGAGAAGAGTTAACTTGTTTATGGTTACTGGGGTGCATGGATTTCTGCAACAGGCCTGATGGAAGCCTAATGGACCAGGACAGGAGGCTCATCCGTCTGGTGGGTCTCAGAACTTGCCGAGAAGTACAAGTGACATTTGGGGTAGCTAAAACACTGCAGGTTATGAGACATACAAAAGAGTATACAGGACCAGGAGAAAAGACAATTTTATGGGAAAACAGGGCTGTGTTAAGGCAAATTATGTACCAAAGAAAAATCATTTTCTTAGTTTTAATGCATTCTGGATAGCATACACCCATTATCATTAGGACCTTTTGAAGATGTCATTACCAAAGGTTCTTACCAGAGGTTCTATGAGAGAAAGCCACACAGCATATCAGAAGCCCAAAGTCACTAGTACACAGAAGAGAAAGAAGAGGACAATGCCATGCTCCTTATCATGTTATGGGAAATCCAGGGAACCCAAGGATTCTTGGCAACCAGCCCCAAAATTCTAGTTTTGGGAGAGAAAGCACTGCCTTGTTCATGCCTCAATGGATTTCTACTGGCCTCAAAAGTGTGAGCCAATAAATTTCTGCTGTTAAGCCAATTCATTGTGTGTATTTGTCAAAGCAACTAGGAATCTAAGATGGGGCATTTGAAGTTTCTGTGTAAATAGGGAGTTCACAAGGTTATGTGTATATGCTCAATACACATGTTCTCAAAAGACCAGGGAAAACCTTGATTTACCTCAGGCTGTTTTATAAGATCATTCTTAGGTTGGCTAAGCTCTGAAAGATAGAACTTGCCAAGAGCCAATTTGTAAAGAAGGTAAAGTGTTATATATTTTTTTCTATCTTTATCATCTACTGGCACTCAAGTAACAATCAGTAACTAAATTCCAGAGTATATACATTAAACTATTAAAATCTCCAGTTTGCAGCAAAAAAATACAAGTCATGCAAAGAAACAGGAAACAAAATGTATCAAAAATTCAATAGAATAACAAACGAGAATTTCAATAAAATACACAAAACATAAAAGGGACTTCAACAAATACTGCAGTTCAAGACTACTTGAAATAAAATCCCATAAGGAAATTCAATAGCAGATCGGAACTGGCAAAAGAAAGAATGAAAGAACTAGAAGTTAGGATAATTGAATTGATCAAATCTCAGGAACACAGAAAAAAGAATTTAAAAAAGTGAACCTAGCCTAAGAGATTTGTGGGACACCATGAAGTGTGTTCAATATATGCATTATGGGAAACCGAAAAGGAGGAAAGGAGAAGAAATAATATTTGAGGACAGTATTACAGAAACATGCTAAATAAACACATGCATATACCCATCTAAAAAGCTCAAACTCCAAACAAGACAACTTAAACTACTTAAATACTAAAAACTAAGAGAATAGTGATAGCAACAAGGGAGTGGCAATGCATCACATACAAACCAGGCAGTGTTGATAGATTAACTGCCATTTTCTCATCAGAAACCACGGAGGCAAAAAGAGATGACATATTCATGGTGTTCAAAGGAATGTTGCCAACCAAGGAATCTGTATCTGTCAAAATTCTCCAAAAATGATGAGATTAAGACACTCCCAAATCAAAACAAAACATAAGTGCCTCTTCACCACTAGACCTTCCCCCCAATAAAGTAGACTGAACGTATGAAGAAAAAGACTTCCAGTAAAGGCAAGTACATGGATAAATATAAATGCTCACACTATTGTGTTTCTGGTTTGGAACTCCATTTTCTACTTCTTACAGGATTGAAAATGCATACAAACAAATCCATTGTTTTATACACAAAATGTACAAAGATGGACTTTGTGACAAGATCAATATAAAGGTGGGAGGGAGGAGGGGTTTAAGGACAGATTGGGCATGTTATTGAAGTTTAGTAGGTATCATTTCAAACTAGTTTGTCTTATCTTTAGGATATTAAGTTTAAGTGCATGGAAACACAAAGAAAATGTCTACTACATATACACTGAAGGAAATGAGAAATTCTTAATGTAAATGAATTAACCTCTCCAGGCAAAAGGCAGAGTTTGGCAAATGGATTTGAAAAGCATAACCCAACTATATGCTGTTTACAAGAGACTCACTTTAAAGTAAAGGACATAAGGATGACAGTGAAAAGATGGAAAAATATTCCATGCAAATAGTAACCAAAGGGATCTGGGCTGGCTATACTAGTATCTCACAAAATAGACTAAAAAACATTTCAAAGGACAATGGACACTATATATTGACAAATGGGTTAATTCAGCATGAAGATCTGGTAAATGCAAACACTTATTGTTGAACAGCAGAGCCCATAAATATGTGATTCAAACATTTTCAGGTATGGAAGGAGAGATAGTTGGTTCTACATTAATTTTAGGAGACATCAGTACAATTCTTTTAATGATGGATAGAACACCAACAGAAGGTCAATAAGGAAATGAAGGACTGTAAATACATACACACACAAACAGTTATGTTCTTACATATAACACTTAATCCTGGGCATAAGGTTCACACCTCCAAATGCCAGAGTGGAAAGCCTGCCCCTTGAAATGGCAGGGAAGAAACTCCATCCAACCCAAAGGCTGGGGTAGAAAACACTATCTCTAGGCATCAGGAAATCTCTACTTCCCATACATCTGTTTCCATGGTTCTTCCCTTAAAGGTTTTTATCCTTTGTTTCATCCCCTATCTTTACTTTTCAGTCCAGGCTTCCAGTGCTTCTGCTTATTATACAAGATTCTCAAAAACCTTCTCAGCTCTCCATGCAATTCACAGGAGTCCAAGTCTTCAGAAAAAAAATACTCAACAGATCTTTCCTGGGTAATTGTATCTCCAATTATGACTTCATCTGCAATGGCTGATTGGAACCGTGAATCACATGCCTTATTTCCTTAGCACATAGATGTGCTTTATTAAAGAGATGTTCACCTAAGTCACCTAAGCCCTTCTTTAGAGCCTTGTTCTATGGGTGCTCTGCTCCCAGGACTTCAGGGAGGGCTCTCAAAACACATTTATTTGGATAGGCAAACAATTTTCCAAATCTTCAATAGCTGGCCCCTTTGGATTAACAGTTTAGTCCTTAATTTATATCTTTCCTCTCACATTTTATAATAAACAAAGCAGGCTGTGTCCTCCATATTTGCCTTTGAAATCTTCTATGTTAAATATTAAGGTTCACTGCTTACAAATTTGAATTTCATTCCATCACTAAGATAATTCAACCAAGGTCTCTATTACATTATAACTAGAATTGCCTTTCCTTCAGTTTCCAATAACCCATTCATTTCATTGTAACCTCACTGAAAGCTTTGGTGTCCATGACGATATGAGTATTCTCCAAGATGATAGAAATTGTTTCTAAAACTCTCTTCACATTTTTCTGAGATCTCAGAAGAAACACCTTTAATATCCATACCTCTACCATCAGTCTCTTCAATGTAATGTATTCTTTTTGAAGTGCCTTGAAATTCCTTCACTCTCCACATATTCTCTACTTCCAAAGCAACTTACGTTTTTAGGTATCTGTAACAGCCAACTTCCCAATTCCCTCTATGAAAAACAATCTCAGTTTGCCACAGCTGCTATGACAGAAACCACACACTGGTTAACCTGAAAGACAGGAATTAAAAATCTCAGTTTTGGAGTCTTCAGAAGCCCAAAACCAAGGTATGAGCAGGCTATGCTTTCTCCAAGTCTGTAGCACTCTGGTGGTGTTTGGTGTTCTGTGGCTTGTATCTCTGCACTGTCACAGGGCAAGCTGTTTCTTCCTTCTGGCTTGTACTTCTGCTCAGTCATCCTTGTCTCAATCTAGATCTCTTCTTCTGTCATATGGATTAAAGTGAGGTGTAGGATCTTTATAGAACCTCTTCAAAAATGAGTCCACACCCACAGGACTGGATGTTATGACTTGAACATTTTTCTTTGTGGAGTCATCTTCAACATACCACAGATCATAAAACAACTCTGAACTTTAAAATGTTGAAATCATCCAAAGTATAGTCTCTAACCACAACAGACTGAAGCTATAAATGACTAACAGAAAGACTAGAAAATAAACTAGTATCTGGAAACAATCTTACAATCAATGGTCAAAGATCAGATGCCACAAGACATCACAAGGGAAATTAAGAAATATATTGTGATGAAATATATTGAGAAGAAAAAGCTCAAATTGACAACCTAACCTAACCTCACACTTACAGGAATTAGAAAAGAAACTAAACCCAAAGTGAGCAGGACAAATGAAATAAAAATTAAAGCACAGGCAACTAAGGGAATGAAAAACAATCAAGTATCAATGAAACCAATGTAGTTTCTCTGAAATGACTGTTAAAAAAAAGGAGTGCAATTTACTGAAGTCACAAATGAAGGGAAGACATTGATATATTAGATAAACCAAAATAAATGGACAAATTCTTACTTACCGCAACAAACTAATAGACTTTATCAATCAAAAACCTCCAAAGACAATGCAAGAGCAGAGAAATGTTACCGAACATTCAAATTTTAGAAGTAAAGACCAATCCTTCTCAAACATTTCTCAACCAATTCCAAGAGACCAGCATCACTGTAATACCAAAGCCAGATAATATTATATCAAAAGAATACTAGAGACCAATGCCCCTTATGAAACGATACAAAAATCATCAACAAAATATTAGCCAAGTGAATCAACAGTACATTAAAAGGATTCTATACCATGACCAAGTGGGATTTATATAAGCAATACAAGAAAATCAATGTAAAACACCACATGGATGGTAGTGATTGTAATATATTCATCTCATCAATTGACAGAACAATCCTTAGACAAATCTGGCACCCTTTCTTAATAAAAATACAACATATACGAAAAATCCACACCACCACATGCAATTGTAAAAGACTGGATGCTTTACCCCTAGGAACTAAAAACACAAAGATGCTTACTTTCAACATTGCTAATTTACACGCTGCTGGAAGTTAGATTGAAAGCTATTAGGCAAGAAAAAGGAATTAAAACCATCTGAGTTATCTGAGTTGTGAAGGAAGAACTAAACCTTTCTGTATAATTAGGAAATTGCCAACAATTTCTACTAGAGCTGAAAAATGAATTCAATACACTGGCAGGAATTCAAGACCAACACTCCAAACTCAGTTGTGTTTCTGTACACTAGCAGTGTACAATCCAACTAGGAAATTAGTAAAATAATTCCATTTAAAATTCACCCAAACATAAAATACCTAGTAATAAACTTATTATACACAGTAAACCTCAAAATGTTGCTGAAAGATACTAAGGGAAACCTTAATAAATGGAGAGACTCACACAGGCCCATGGATTGCAAGCCTAAATATTGTAAAGATACCAATACTATTCAAAGTGATGGACAGATTCAATGCAATCCCAGTGAAATTCCAGCAGCCTTCACAGAAATGAAAAAGTCAATCATCACAGTCAGTGGAAGGGCAAGAGACCCGGGAGAGCCACAACCATCTTGAAAAAGCAGCAGAAAGTTGCCCCAAGGACTCACACTCCCTTGTTTAAACTGACTACAAAGCTACAGTAATCTTAAAAGGTTGGTACAATTGTCAGGACAGAATAAGAATCGATTTTAAAATTCATAAAAAACCCACAGATTTATACCAAATAGATTGCTGATTAGGGTATCAAGCACAGTCAATTAACTTCAACAAATGGTGCTAGGAAAACTGGATATTGATATGCAAAAAAATAAAATGTCACTGTTACTCTATATAAAAATCTCAAAATAGATCAATGACCTAAATAGGAGCCAAAACTATTAGATTTTCTTTAGAAGAAAATCTAGGGGAATATCTTTAAGACCTTGTATTAAGGCTATGAATTCTTAAATTTTACATCAAAAGCACAAGCAATGAAAGAAAAATGGATAAATTGGACTTCAAATTAAAAACTTTTCAGCATTAAATAACGTTTCCAAGAAAGTGAAGAAACATACACATAAAAATATTTGCAAACCGTGTATCTGTGGAGGACTTAATATTCAATTCATATAAAGAACACTTAAAAATAAGCAGCAAAAAACACAGTCCAATTGGAAATGGTTAAAGCAGTGTAGAGAAAAGATTTCTCTGGAGAAGATACACAAATGACCAATAAGCGTATTAAAAGTATTAACATCATTAGTAATCAGGGAAATGCAAATCAAAACCAAAATCAGATACCACTTCACACCGAGTTGAATGACTATTACTTTAAATGTTGGAAAATAACGAGTGTCGGCAAGGATGTGGAAAAAAGAACCCTCGAAACAAAGTTAATATAAAATTTATGACCAGAATTCCTACTTCCAGGAATATGTCCAAAAGATTTTAAATCAAGGACTCAAACACATTAACTGTACAAAATCCACAGCTGCATTTATTCACAATGCCAAAAGCAGGAGGAAACTCAAGTATCCATCAACAGAGGAATAAACAAAATATTGTACATGCGTATACTATAAAACCTCAACAACAATGAAGTTCTAATGCATGCTACAACATGGATGAGCCTCAGATATATCTTGAGTGAAATAAACCAGACACAAAAGGAAAATGATTTTATTTCACTTATATTCAAATTTATAGAAGCAGAAAATGGATTACAGACTAACAAGGGGCAGACTTCAGGGAGAATGGAGGTTATTATCTTGAGTACAGAGTTTCTGTTTGGGATAAAAAAATAACTTTGGTATTAGTAGTGATGTTAATAGAACATTGTCAATGTAATTAATATCACAGAATTTTTATTTCAAGTGGTTAAATGCATACTTTCCAACTTCTATATGAACACAATAAAACAGTAAAACACTCAAAATGAAATGAACTGCTTGACTATTACACTCGCAACAAACTAAAGCTGACAACTAACCTTAAGAAAATAAAGAAATTGGCTGCTTCCGGAAAGCGAAGCTCAGGGGACGGGCCTGATCCGCGGAAGCCCAAAGGGAACAACAGGTGGTCTCCAGCCGCCCTGCCGCCCCTCACCCCAGCCCCGCAGCTTCCCCACCAGGGCCTGGGGCTGCAGGGGGAGGGCCCCGAAGGCGCGAGGCCACCGGAGCAGATGGGGGGCAGGGGAGGGGCCCAGCCTGGCTCAGGACCAGCCGGTGTCACGACCCCTAACCCCAGGGCCCTCCAGGGTCGCGCCACATCCCGATCCCTCTCGGCCTCCTGGTAGCCCCGGCCTCCTCCAGTTGCCACAGCGCCCCCCCCCCCCCCCCGCGGGCTGCCCGCTGTTGTCCGGTCCCCAGGCCGCCCCTGTCGCCCCAGCACCCCACACCCCGCAGCCTCTCCCAGTCGCCCTGGTACCCAGGCCCGGCTACTCCAGCCCCTCTGACCTCCCGTCACCCCGAGCGCCTCCCTCTCCCCCGGCCCCGCCCGGATGTCCCCGCCCAGCAGGGCCCGGTGGGAGGGAGGCGGGGCGGCGCGGGCCAAGGACCCGGAACCCGAGGCATTGGGCGGGCGGGCGGTCACCCGCGCGGGGCTCCCCTGCCACCCGGCCTCGGCGGCCCGAACTCCCCGCCGACCCCCGACGACCCTCAGAGGCGCGGCCGACCCACCCCGCGCAGCCTTCGGCCAGAGGCGCCACATCCATGACATCCTCTTACAGGCGCGAAACCAGTTTTTACTTAACAACTGGACTCTGTAACCTGAGCCAAGTCGGCACATGAAAGGTAAACACCGTAACTGTCCAACTGCTGAAAAATGATAAAAGTTTTAAAAAGCAGTCAAAGACACACATTCGTTACACGGGAGCAATGATAGAAATCACACTAGCGTCTCTTTAAAAATAACAGAAGCCACTGACAATGAAAAAAAACAGCTTTAAAGTGCAGAAAAGACAAAACAAAACTCAGTTCAGGCCAACCCATAACGAAACAAAAAATTAACAGAATACTGTGAAACCTCCATTGTATATTAAATAAAACCTTATTCACAAACGCAGGTGAAAAATTTTCATATACACAAAAGCTGACTGATCGTTACTAAAAGAAATTCAAAGTTCTTTAGACAGGAAAATAATACTAGATAATAGGAATTATCCCCAAGAAATGCAGAGCTTGACTAACATTAGTCATTTTCCTCACTTATTATTTGGCTAACTATAGCAAATCTAATATTGGGTACATAAGAAATGTAGAAATATGTATGTCAATAACAGACTAAAAAAGGGATACAAATATATCATTCCTTTTTCTGTATTAAAGGATGACACAAGGTTCTACTCAGAATAATGAAAACAAAATATAAGACAAAGGTACTAGAAATTATAAATATAGCATCTATAGGAAAGTTAAAATGGAATACTAAAACACTAAGTTACTGTGAAATACAAAAATAGAAAAAAGTTGGGACAAACAAAATACTACATGGGAGATTTAGAATGCAATTATATACATGAATAATTACTTTAAACGTAAGTAAATTATAGTTCTATATTTAAAAGCAGAAATTTTCAGATTGGATCAAAAAAGGATTTTGCAAGAAACAAGACAACTATATGAAAATTCTAACAGATACACTTTAAATATGAAGGCACAGATAAAGTAAAAGGCTGGGCAATATACTCTCTACAAAGAGCAAGCATGAAAACCGGCACATCTATGTTAATAACAGACC
Source organism: Choloepus didactylus (assembly GCF_015220235.1). Classification (NCBI taxonomy): domain Eukaryota; kingdom Metazoa; phylum Chordata; class Mammalia; order Pilosa; family Megalonychidae; genus Choloepus; species Choloepus didactylus. The sequence goes on from NW_023637596.1 coordinate 432,396, forward strand.
AAGCAGACTTCACAAACAGGAGTGTGACTAAAGATAATGAGCAACACTTCATAACTGTAAGGCAGGTTCATTGGGCAGCTACTGCGACTTGAAACAGCTTCAAAATACAGAAAGAAAAGGTGGCCAGAACTAAGGGGAAAAATAGCCAAATTCACAGTATAGTTGGATAATTTAATGCTGTGCCACCAACAATTGATAGACAAAGTAAAATCAGAAAACAGAAGGAAGATTTCAAAAACCTCGTCAACTACTTAACTACTCTAGTTGGTATTTATAGGTCACTAAAAAGCTGCTAAATACATTATTCAGAAGTGTGTACAGGAGTTTATTAAGGTAGATCATATAATAGGCCTGCAAAAAGTCTAATTTTTAAAGGACTGAACCCATATAAAACACGTATCTCTGAGCACATTACAATTGAATTAGAAATCAATGGCTGGAAAACACATAGTACTCAGACATTTAGAAATTGAACCATCTACTAGCATTACGAGCTCACTGGAAAAAACAAGCTCCTACCTGAGTGCTTCATCCAGTTTCTCCGTCCCACCAAAAAGAAACTCAAAAGTGGAACAACTGCCGCACCGCCAGGGGCCGCTGCCGCGCCACCAATGCGAATACTTAACACAAACGACTCTCAGTGTAGAACTATAAAAAGAAAGGCAGAGGTTGGCCTTTTATTTGCGGGGGGTGGGGGGTGGGGGGGTGGGGCGGACTTAGACAATTGTTTTAGGATTGGCTGAAATTTATGCAAATAAGGTGCTGTGCTCTGGTCCAATGGGGGACCAGCTAAGAGTGACTTGTGATTGGTTCAAAGGAAGACCATTTTGATTGGTGCACAGCTATGTAAATTAGGATTTACATTCTGGGCTATCTTGATTGGCCCATCAAGGGTGGTTCAGGATTGGCTGATTTGCCATGCAGTCCCTTATTTGCATAAAAATCAGCCAATCAGAGAACACCGAGTGTCTAAGCCCGCCCCCCTCTAACCTATAAAAGTCGAAGACAATGCACTGCAGAACAGTTTCTTAATTTTTTTTGAAGCTCGGTTGTTCGTCTGTGCTGTCCAGCGTTGTAACGTTGTTTGAGCTGTATCACTGCTGAACATGTAAGACAGCATGAGATGTAACAGTGTGGGAGCTATAACGCTGCAAGAACCGAAACTCTCCACGAGCCATAATACTTCGTGAACCGAAAATCTCCATGAGCTGTAACACCGTGTCAGCTGAAACTGTCCTTGAGAGTTGGACTAGATCCCGAGATCTCTCGCTTCCTGGTAGCCCTAGCTTCCCCCAGTCGCCACGGTGCTCTCGGCCGCCTGCTATTGCTCGGTCCCCAGACCGCCCGTCACCCCAGTTCTCCTGGTTTCCTGGCCTGTTGCCCCAGCACCCCACATCATGCAGCTTCCCCCAATCGCCCGGGTACCTTAGTCTTGCCACTCCGGCACCAGCGCACGCCCGGTTGAGAGCGGTCTCTGGTCGCCCACGCCCAGCAGGACCTGGGCTGCGGGGAGAGAGGAGTCTGGGCTGAGGATCCGGGACCCGTGGTAGCGGGGTGGTCGCTCACCGGGGGGGAGGGGTTCCCTTGCCACCTGCCCTTGACGGCTGAACTCCCCGCAGTCTTCCAGAGGCACAATCTCCTCTCCACGTGTGCCGACCGACCCCTGGAGAACCACATCCCTGAAGCAGTCCGAGGAACAAGGAAGCAGCTCTTTCTCGATCAACAACTGGCCATGGTAACCTGGCCAAATTGACATTGCTGATAAGTGATGAAAAAAGATTTAAAAAGTAGTCAAGGACCAAAACACACCTTCTTTACAGGGGAACAATGATCGCATGAGCGTGTTTTTAAAAATAGCATAACTCGGTGGCAACAGGAAGATCTTTAAAGTGCAAAAAAGACCACTATGAAACTCAACTCAAACCAATCCATAAACAGAAAATGAACAGACTATTGTGAAGCCTACGTTTCATATTAAGTGTAACTTCATTCACAAACGTAGGTAAAAAAATTTTCATATATACAGAAACTGATAGATCTTTACTAAAAGAAACTCACATAAAAGTTCTTCAGATAGTACAATGATCCTAGATAGAAATACCAATTACTCAAAAGAAATGCAGAGCTTGATTAATCTTCTGACGTTTTCCTCACTTATTAGTTATTTGGCTGATGACAGCAAATATAACATAGGGTGGATAAGAAATGCAGAAATAATATGTATGGCAATAACACAATAGATTGAAAGAAGAAAATGAGAATATTATTCCTTTTTTTTTGCAATACAACAAAAGAATATGAATTCAAGGTTCTGGTCAGAGTAACAATGAAAACAAAATACAAGGCACAGGTACTGCAAGTTATACCTCCAACAGAAAAGTTAAAATGGAATCTTGAAACACTAAGTTCCTGTAAAAGACTAAAACAGGAAAAAAAAGTTGGGACAAACAAAACAAGATGGTAGATTTATAAAGCATGTAAGTGAACTGAAGTTTTGTACTTAAAAGTGAAAATTTTCAGATTGGATTAAAAAAGCATTTTGTAAAAAAGCAAGACCCAAGTAGATATAACAGATACACGTTGAATATGAAAGCACACATAGAGTAAAAGTAAAATTCTGGGCAAGATACTCTCTGCAAGGAGCAAGCATGAACACCTGCACGTCTATGTTAACAGCAGACCAAGCAGACTTCACGAACAGGAGTGTGACTAGAGATAACAGGTGACACTTTGTAACTATAAGACAGTTCATTGGGCAGCTACTACAATTTGAAACATACAGAGCTTCAAAATATGGAAAGGAAAAGATGACAGAACTGAAGGGAAAAACAAATGCACAGTATAGATGGAGAATTTAATACTTTGTCATCAACAACTGATAGAAAATAGACAATAAAATCAGGAAATGTAAGACTTCGACAACCTTGTCAACTAAAATGTTTAGTTAATATTTATAGAACACTAAATAGCTGCTAAATACATTCCTGAGAACCAAGTACAGGATATTTACTAAGGTAGATTATATATTAGGTCATTAAATTATATACTAGGCCATAAGTCTAATTTTCAAAGGATTGAAATCATACAGCATATATTCTGTGAGCATGACAATTAGAAATCAATGGCTGCAAAACCCATGAACTTTTTAGAATTTGAACTATCCACTAGCATTACCACCTCACTGGAAAAAACAAAGCTGCTACCTCAGCGGATTATCCAGTTTCTGGAACCACTGAGAAAGAATTCACAGACGCAATGAGCACTGCCAGGGGCCACCGAGCCAGATAATTCACATGGAAGACTCTCAGCACAGAACTAGAAAGAGTTAGGTAGGGCTTGACCTTTTATTGGCTAGAAGGGGACAGGCTTAGACAATTGGTGTTTTAGGATTGACTGAAATTTATGCAAATAAGGCACTGTGCTCTGGTCCAATGGGGGACCAGCTAAGAGTGACTTGTGATTGATTCAGATGAAGACCATTTGACTGGTGCACAGCTATGTAAATTAGGGCTTACCTTCTGGGCTATCTTGATTGGCCCAAGGGTGGTTCAAGATTGGCTGATTTCCAGTGCAGTCCCCTATTTGCATAAAAATCAGCTAATCAGAGACCACCAAGTGTCTAATCCCTCCCCCCTCTAACCTATAAAAGTCCAAGTCAATGCATATGGAACACTCTCTCTTAGATTTGCTGGAGTAGGGTTCTTCACATGTACTGTCCAGAGCTGTAACATTGTTGGAGCTGTAACACTACTGAATGAGTAAGACTGCCCGAGACGTAACTCGAAGTTGTCATTTGCATGAGTTGTAACACTGTGCACAGCAGCTGCCTAATTTTGCATTTCCACCAGAGGTGTGGGTAAAAATTTCTTTTAATCCATGTTAACACATATTTTGCATTAAAAATTAATCTTAATTAGGGTAGCTAGTGGTGGATACCTGAAACTATCAATCTACAACCCAGAACCCATGAATCTCAAAGACAGTTGTATAAAAATGTAGCTTATGAGGGGTGACAATGGGATTGGGAAAGCCATAAGGACCACACTCCACTTTGTCTAGTTTATGGATGGTTGAGTAGAAAAATAGGGGAAGGAAACAAACAGACAAAGGTACCCAGTGTTCTTTTTTACTTCAATTACTCTTTTTCACTCTAATTATTATTCTTGTTATTTTTGTGTGTGTGCTAAGGAAGGTGTCAGGGATTGATTTAGGTGATGAATGTACAACTATGTAATGGTACTGTGAACAATCGAAAGTACGATTTGTTTTGTATGACTGCGTGGTATGTGAATATATCTCAATAAAATGAAGATAAAAAAAATTAATCTTAGAGGGTAGGAAGTGGTATATCATTGAGGTTTTTGGTTATGTTTTCCTCAGAGCTAATAATGCTAAAACTATGCATTTTCTCACATGCTAATTAACTAAAGTTACCAAAGTTTAATACCTTTTTGTTAGAAAAAGGAGAAAGGTCTATTCAAAGTTGTACCTCTTTAAAAGTTAGCTCACTTGTTGTTTTATTTTTTGGTGCTGGATTATTTGTTTTTTACACCCTGCATATTAATTCCTTATAAAATATAAGTTTTGAAAAGATTCTCCCTTCCTGTAGCTTGCTTGTCACCCTGCCTTCAAAGTGTCCTGGATTGACAAGTTTTAAGTTGTCCATGATGATGTCCATCATATCTGTGTTATTTGTGCCGAAAACCTAGTCATGAAGGTTTTACCCGTGTGTTCTAGTGAGACTATTTTAGCTTATGAAGGTAAGTGATTGATCCACTTGAATTACTGTAGTGTTTTTTCCTAGGAAATCAATTGTATTCCATTAATCCATATTTCTTTGTTTACACAAAAATAATAGTTCAATTATGTAATTTTGTAGACAACTTTGAAATCGGTAATGGTGAGCCCCACTCACTTTCTATTTTTATCTGGATGTCAGTTTGGCTGCTTAAGTTCACTCGAATTTCCTTTTGTCTGTCAAAAAATTAAGTCTTCTGATTCATGAAGTCTTTCCATTTATCTTGGTCTTAATTTCTTTCAGCATTTTTTGTAGTTTGTAAGATACAGGTTTTATGCCTCCATGGTTAAATTTTTTCCAAAGTTTTTCTTAAACTTTGTAAATTGGTTTTCTTCACTTTCTTACAGAATAATTTAACTATGGTTTTGTACTGTGGCTTTGCTAAATAGTTTTATCAATGTAAAAGATATGGGTTACTGAGGGTTTTCTAGATGTAAAATTGCATAATCTGCAATGGCAGATAGTTTGACTTCATTTTTTACAATGTGGATGCTATTATCTTTTTGTATGCCTAATTTCCTCTGGCTAGAATTTTTGGTAACATGAATGGAAGTTGTGAAAACTGGTCTTTACGTCATTTCTGATGTTACAGGGAAAGCTTTCACAATTCCACCATTGAGTATGATATTAGCTGTGGGCTTTACATGTATGGTCTTTCTCATCCCCCATGGTATTCCCGTTTTATGAAATATTTTCATTGTAAAAGTATGGTTGGACTTCAAATGCCTTTCTGCTTAAATCATATAAATTATGTGTTTTTAATTTCTCCCCCTTCTTCTGTTATTATGCATTACATTGATTTTCTTTCGTGGGTTCATCCTTGTATTCCTGAGATAAATATCATTTGTCATGGTGTGTAATCTTTCACATGCAGGTGAATTCAGGTTGCTAGTGCTTTTTGAGGACTTTTGTAATTATATTCATATTGCATATTGGTCTGTGATTTTCTTTTCTTGTAGTGAATTGTTCTACTTAGATGTTATGGTAATGATGGACTCACAGGTTGAGTTACAATGTATTCTCTCCACTCCAATTTTTTAAAACACTTTGAGAAAGAATTGTGCTAGCTCTTTAAACTACTGCAAGAATTCACCCATGAAGCCATCTGGACCTCAGTTTTTCCTTGTTGGAAGGGTTTTGATTACTGAGACAGTCTACTCAAGTCTTTTCAGATTTTCTCATTAGGCCACTTTCAGTAGTTTGTGTGTTTGTAGGAATTTGTGTAAATGTATATTATCCAAATTCTTGTCTCTAATTGATCATAAAACTGTAATAATCCAACTAAGCTCAATGAATTTGGTAGATAAAATTCTTCTGATGCTTGAGGCTTTTTTTCCTTCTTCACCATAGCTTAATATCTTTTAAAAGTTCTTTTCAAAGAATCAGTTTGATTTGGTTAATTTTAATTTTTATTATATATTGCATTTATTATAAATAGTAAAGATTATATATTTATATTTTTATTATATATTGAGGTTAACTCAACTATATTTTTTCTTGTTTATTTTGCCACCTTTGTGTTTAGTTTGATGTTTTATCCCACTTCCCACATGAACTGTTAGTATATGAATTTTAGATATTTTTCTTTAAAGTAATCATTCAAAACTATATATATATATATATATATCAGAACTGCTTTCCTTCCATCCCATAAGTTTTGGTATATTGTATTTTAATTTTCATTTGTATCAAAATGGTTTCTAATTTCCTTTGTATATCTCTCTTTGGCTCATTGGTGAAGTCTCTTTAATTTAAAAATGCATGTTTTCTAATTTTCCTTCTGGTAAAATACATGTAAGTTTTCTAATTTTTCCTTCTGGTATTAGAATATAGTTTCATTTCACTGTGTTTATAAATGATACTTTTGGTCCTGGAATTGCTTTTTAACAATTACAGACTGTTTTTGGCCTAATGGTGTATCATAGGATAATCCACATACACATGGTGAGAATGTGTACTTGGCTATCGTTACGGGGGGTGTTCTGTTCAGTTAGTTTCTAATGTTCATGTACATTATTTCCATCTCTGATATTTTGTACAGATGTTCTATCTATTGTTAAAAGTCATAATATTCTCCAAAATTCATTGTAAATTTGTATAATTTTGTTTTAATATGAATGAATGTATTTTGTTCCATATATTTTTATCTTGGAGCTTTGTTTTTAGGTGTATATGTATTAACCTTTTAGAATGATTTCAGCTGATGAATCTTCAAGTTCATGGAGTTTTCTGCTTCTTCACATTTGCTGTTAAAATCCTTCAGTGAATTTTTATTGTGGTTATTGTAATTTTCAACACTAGAAATGATTTTTGGTTAGTCTTTTTCACTTTATTAATACTATTTATTTTGTGTATAGTTTTTCATACATTCAATATGAAATTATTGTTTTCTGATATTCTTTATTTCTTGAATCATTGTACTGGTTTTCTTTACTTCTTTGTCCAAGGTTTCCTTAAATTTCAAAAAATATAGGCCAGGCTGCAGCTGCTGCTTGGAGCAGTGTGGCTGTGAGAGATGCCAGGTTATTTCAGGAAGGAAGGAAGAGGGCAGGGAGTCTGCAGGAGGCTGAATTGGCCAGGCTGGCAGTGGGTGGCTGGGCAGGTGGTGCAGCCCTCCGCCTGATCTATTCAGTGCAGCTGCTCTCAGACCTGCTACTCTGGGCAGTGCTTGAAGTCACCCAGAACAGGCCCACGGAGGCAACTGCTGTTGTGTTCCTCAAATTCTGTGCCAGGGCCTGTGATTGGAATTGACATGGTACAACTGGTTTCACCCGAGAAAACCAGTATGGGAATTCCTTTTATGCCATCACTGGTGCAAACTATGCTTAAAGGAGATCCTGATGAATTTCAAACACTAATATTTAAGATGTAAACTTTCAGTACAGTGAAAAGAGAACCCCATTGCATGCTGGTGTGTCTCTCAGAGATGCAGAAATCATTGAACTGCATATTTTATCTGGAGCTCTAGTTAATTAATGCTGAAGGCAGCAAATGTTTGAGACCTTTATGCTGTGCAGTTGCATCTGGTAGTGAGGAAGCAGTTCAGGTACTTTTGAAGCATTCTACAGCTGTAATACTCAAAAAAAATGGAGAAACACCTTTACACATGCTGCTGGTGATAAAGCTGTAAAGTGTGTTGAAGCTTTGGTACCCATGCAGAGTAATGTGACTGTGTCTGATCAAGCAGCAAGAAGTGCATTAATGTCATGCAGCTTTCAGTGGACTTGGTGAGATCATAAAAGTATGCTTGTCTAGAAGTGCCAAAATTAATAACAGACAAGAAAAATTAATAACTTAGACAAGAAAAATCAGCATGCATTAGATTGAAGTAGTAAAATTGAGGCATATGGAGCTAAAGTGACATGCAAGGATGAGAGGTCTCATATAACTATTCATGTGACAGCCTCTGGTGGAAAGATAAGCATGGTGAAATACCTTCTACATCTTGGAGTTGAAATAAATGAACCAAATGCCTTTGGAAATAACTTCGTGTAGCCTGCTAGAATGGACAAGTTGTAGTGAATAAAATTGTAGACTGTCATGCTAATGTCAATCAGAAGAATGCAGAAGGATTTGCTCCTTTGCACATTGCTGCTACTTCAACACATGGAGCATTGTGTTGGGAGTTTCTAGTTGGCATGGGGCTGATGTCAACATGAGGAGGAAAGATGGGAAAATCCCACCTGCACATGAGGGTCCTTCATGGTGGATTCTACAGATCACAAACCATCAGAGTGGATCTGTATTTGATTGTGAGGATGAGTGGAAACTCCTTGGCCTATGGCATGGTATGGCCATGAGCTACGAATCAACACTCTTATTACAAGTGGTGCAGACACTGCAAAACATGGCATACATGGAATGTTCCCCATTTGTATGGTTACCTTAAGTGGTTTTTCACATTGTTCATGAAATTTTTTTCAGGATTTGATATAGATACCCCAGATGATTTTGGCAGAACCTGTCTACATGCAGCTGGAGGGAATTTGGAGTGCCTCAATCTGAATACTGGTGCAGACTTCAACTGAAAGGACAAATTTGGGAGATCTCCACTACACTATGCTGCTGCCAACTGCAGCTACCAGTGCCTGCTTGCTTTTGTGGGATCAGGAGCAAGTATGAATGATCTTGATGAATGAGGCTGCATGCCCCTGGACTGTGCAGTTACATCAGACACAGATGGCAAGTGTCTGGAATACTTATTAAGAAGTGATGCAAACCCAGGGATCCTGGATAAGCAAAGATACAATGAAGTTCATTATTCAGGTTCTTATGGTCATTTATGTCTTCAGCTGATTGCAAGTGAGCCTCTTTTAGATGTTTAAATGGAAAATTTGGGGACAGAATTGTTTAGTGATTAAGACAATAAAATAATAAGCCCTTCACACTTGGCTGCCTTTCATGGTCACCATCAAGCACTGGAAGTGTTGGTACAGTTTTTGTTAGGTTTTGATGTAAGATATGGTAGTGGAAGGACACACTTAAGATCTTGCCACATTTAAAGGTCATGTTGAATGTGTGGATGTACTTATTAGTCAGGGAGCTTCAATCTTAGTAAAGGATTACATTTTGAAGAGAACAACTACACATGCTGCAGTAAAAAAAAAATGGTCATTTAGAATGCCTATGGCTATTAATAGGAAACACAGAGCCACAAAATGTAGTAGATATTTAAGATGGAAATGGACAGACTTCTCTGCTGCTGTCTGTTCTCAGTGGCACATGGACTGCATTTACTCACTAATGAACAAAATAAATGTAGATGCCAAAGATAAATGGGGGTGGACAGTATTGCATAGAGGGGCAGTTAGAGGCCATGAAGAATGTGTAGATGTGTTACTTCAACATGGTGTTAAGTGCTTATTTTAGGATAGCAGAGACTGGACACCCATACACTTGTCAGCTGCCTGTGGACACACTGGTGTTCTTGGAGCCCTTTTGCAGTCAGCAGCATCTATGGATGCAAATTCAGCCACAGGAGACAATCATGGATACAGAGTAGTCGACTGAGCTTGCTACAATGCTCACAGGGAGTTTTCCAGACAATGGAAAGAAACGCCTTCAGTCCATTGCATTGTGCAGTGATAAACAACAATGTAGGGACTGCTGAGATGTTAACTGATACATTAGGTGCCAGAATTGTGAAAGCTACAGAGTCCAAGGGAAGAACAACTCTGCATGCAGTGGCCTTCACTGACCATGTAGTGTGTTCACAGTTACTGCTCAGCCATAATGCTCACATCAATTCCGTGGACTTTTCGGGAAAACACCTCTCATGATGGCTGCAGAAAACGGACAAATACCATTGTGATGTTGGTTTGCAGTGCTGGTGCTGATCCAACTTTACAAGTTAACAGTAAAAACACCATCCTCCATTTGGCTTGGAGCAAGGGTCATGAAACTAGTGCCTTATTAATACTGGAGAATATAACAGAAAACTCAAATGCAACCAATGCAGCCTTGCAAACACCTCTGCATGTTGCTGCCCAAAATGGGCTAACATTATGCTTCAGGAACTTGTGGGGAAAGGAGCAATTGTGCTTCCAGTAGAGAAAAACAGATATACCCCAGCTTTGGCCTGTGCTGCCAGTAAGGTTGTGGCTGACATAGGGTTTATCTTTCAGGTGCCTTTCTGATGTGGAGACACAAAGCAGATCCCAAGGGCCTTGATAAACTTCTGGTCACTCTCTGAGGGGGTATATAAGACCTGTTGTGGTTGTCATCTGGATGGATTTTACCATCAGTTCCAGGCCCTTTTTGGATGGGAATTTGTTGACAATTCTGCCTGTTCTTTGTTGTTTTTGGTTATTAGGATGGGTATACATTTTTGTCATTTGTTGTAAGTCATTATGGGCAATATTTGTAAAAATAGGAGTTATAGTGGCACCATTTAAACCAGAAACCCAGGGTTTATATGTTTATGTGATTATGGATAAATTTATTAGCCCCTACAATACAAGCATCATAAGGTTGGAAACTGTGGGGCTGAGAGTTTCCGTCCCACATCTCCATCTGTCCCTGTCCCTGTGATCAGCTCCACTTCCATGCACCTGGCAGTATTAGCCTCATCCTCCAGCTGGAGCCCAGAGAACAAACATGCTGCATTGCTCAAGGCATCCTTGGATCCATAGATCCCCTCCAGGGTCCCTGCTGCTGGGCTGAGTGTGAGCAGCACAGGAAGGACCAGGGGGCACTCCCTGGCCTCTGCTGGCCCCAGTCCATGTTCCCCTGTGAGCACTGAGGTCACTGCTCAGGGTGCAGTGAGTCTGGCTGTTGTCCCTGAGTTCCTGGGGATGCAGAGAGGGCAGCTGAGTCAGCACAGGCTGGGGAGGGAAACTGCAACACAGACAAGGCAAAGCAATGGGCAAGGTGTAGAGTGTGGCTGCCTGGGGTCTGAGCCAGAGGGGCTGAGGCAGGCTGTGGGGGGCAGTCCTGGGTCTCTGAGGCCTGTCCCTACCTGCACAGTGAGAGGGGAGCATGAGGAGGAGAGGGGTACATGCCATGGTGGATATGGCCCTGTGTGGCCCACAGTATAGCAGGGCTACCCCAGGCCTTTCATACTCCCTCCCTATGGGCCACAGGAAGGGGGACCCTCTTGGAAAATCCAGGCCCACCTCCCCTCTGACCCAGCCTCCTCAAAGAGCTAGATTCTAGACCCCGAGCTGGGGCCTGTGGACAGGGAGGAAGCCTGATGCTCTAGTTCACCCATGGGTGGGGCCCACAGGGAAGCAGCTGCTGGAACACACAGACCCCTGTGCGGGACACACTGCCAGGCCCAGAAAGGACCTGGCCATTGAGTCCCCACAGGGATCCCAGCCCTGGAGCCTCCTGTCAGCTGAGAGTTACCCAGCTTAAGCACCCATCCTGCAGAACCCCCCAGAGCCCCCTCCTGGTCTCAGTGTAACTCTCCCTCCTTCTAGACCTGGAAACCCTGAGGCTTTCCCTTTCTCAGAATCCTTAGATATGACTTTCTCAGATATGAGTCTTTGACACTTTATCTTCCACATAGATCTAAATAATCTCTGCAGGGACATTGGAGCTGTCACCCTGGTGTGGCCTTCTCTGACAGGAGCCTTGCTCTGAGGGACACATGAAATCATGACCCGGGAGCCTGCCAGCTGCTCTGAGCTGAGGGGAAAACACCACAGGAGCAGACAGAGGAGCAGGTCCCTCCATGCAGAGGCCACAGGGGAGGTGGCACTTGCAGTGGCCCCTGGAAAGTGAACTGGAGTTTGCTGAGGGGAAAGAGATGTTAATAGGAGAGAAAAGAGAACAAGCCAAATCCTCACCCCTTCCAGAGGAAGGCACAGGCAGGTGATGCAAACCGCCTATGGGCTGCTGCAAAGGGTGGGAAGTGGGACACAGCATGGGTGTGTGGGGGCAGATTGCAGAGGCCAAAAAGCACATGAAGAGATGCTCCCCATCATTAGCCATCAGAGAAATGCAAACCACAACCACAAGACACCATTTCTCACCGAGTGTTATGGCTGCTATTAAAAACACAGAAAATTACACGTGTTGGAGAGTATGTGGAAACATAAGAAAACTAGTTCATTGTTGGTAGGGGTGTAGAATGATGCAATTGCCATAAAAAACAGTTTGATAATTCCTAAGGAAGTTAATATGGAATTAACTTATGACCCAGCAATCCCACTTCTAGGTATATATCCAGAAGAATTGAAAGCAGAGATTCAAGCATGTATTTTCACATGAATGCTCCTAGCAGAATTATTCACAGTTACAAAAGGAGGAAAGCAACCAAATGTCCGTCAACTGATGAACTGATAAACAAAATGTAAAATATTATTCAGCCTTTCAAAGAAATGAATTTCTGACACATACAACAACCTGGATGATTCCTGAAGATACCATGTTGAATGAAATAAGCCAGACACAAAAGAACAACTAATTTATGATCTCAAAATTATAAGATAATTAGAATAAGCAAATCCATAGCGTCAAGAACTAGGATATAAGTTTTGAGGGGCCTGGGTGTTGGTGGGGAATGAGGAGTTAATGCTTACATTGTAAAGAGGGTCTATTTGGGGAAAAGTCTGGGTAGTGGACGGTGGTGATGGTCGCACAACATTACGAATCTAATCAACATTACTGAATTACATATTTGAATGTGGTTAAAAGGGGGATATTTTAGGTTGTACATAAGTTGACAGAGTAAAAAGAAAACACCACATAAGGCTACACAACAGAAACAGGGAACGCTAATGTAAACCATGGACTATAGTTACTAGTACAATTACAATATTGGTTTATCAATTCTAACAAACGTGCCACACTAATGCAAGGCATTAATATAGGTGGATGGACAACATATGGGAACTCTGAATATGTGCATGATATTTCAGTAAACCTACAATGTTTCAAAAAAGAAAATAAATGGAAATTATAGCTGATATTTCCTGGGCCCATTTTATGCCCCTTATGAGCTTTTCTGTGAAATCCACATCAATTTCTCATTTGTTATGCCAGTGAAATTTCTCTCTTGCAGCATAATGCTGGATGCTAGAACTGGTCCCAGCCTCCATGTCATTCCATCTCGAGGGCCCCTCAAGGACAAACTAGAGCCTCTTATCTCAGGTTCAAGCATCCATGAGAGGAGATGTGTCATGTTCCACATCATCTACAAAATATATGTCACCCCAGAGGAGCTCACAGTGTGTCTAGTTTCTTAGAGAGCAAATAAATGTTCAAAGTTCATCAGCTATTTAAAATCACTCATATTCTGATATTAACTTAGAGTTTTGAAATCATCCTTCAAAACATAAACATCTACCAGAGCTAATTAAGTGATGTCCCATATAAGGGGATCTGAGAAGTATGTTCAGAGAACAATAAATGTATCTGTCAGGGTTGCAATATGCACATTACCAAATTCATATTTTCCTTCATCGAGTTTGTTTTGGCATAATTATAAATATTTGGTATGTAAGGAAGGAAGTTATTGCTTATACATAAATATATATAGGCATATGAATATATATGAATATTCTATGAAATATTGTTTGTATCTATGATAAAAATAATACATTATAATATAGATGTTAATACTCTTTGAATAATGTAATTCTTACTGGAAGTGTTGGAGTCTGGGATTCTCATTGTCACTGTATATATTTTCCAGCTTCCATACCCTTCCCTCATGATAGTCATACAGGGAGGGAGGAAGCACAATCTTGCAGTAAGCACAATGGAGAGAGCGGTGTACACTGGAAACGTGCTGCCTGGGGCAGAGGCCAAGTGGCAATGGGGCCCTGTGCCCTCCCTTCCCCTAATGTGCTGTTTATCATTTTTCACGCTCTCTTCTATCTCCTCCTGTGAAGGCTGAGCCACTCTGACCATAAGAAGAGGTTTGGTTGCTTCCCCATGGAGGAAGCCCAGGGAGGGGGCTGCAGGCGGCGAGCGGGTCACCATGGCCAGGCCGTGGGGCAGCTCTGTCGCACGCAGTAGCCAGACCGCACTCCGCCGGCCCCCTGGCCCTGGTGGGTCCCTCCGTCCTGGCAGGTCTCCCCGCTGTACCCGTCTTGCAGCCTGTTACTCTGGTAACCTTGTAGGGAGCTGGGGTGCACAGCTCTGCGGGACCCGTAGCGCCCCTTTAAACCATGTGCCCCCGCACCCCCCTGTACATCCACTCGCACTTCGTCTCCAGCCCCAGCCCGTGCCGCTTGCCCCGCGCCCTGTAGCCCTGGTGGCTGTCGTCGCTGGGCCACATCGAAGCGGTGAGACCAGAAACCGAGTATTCGCCCCGGCCCCTGGGCTCCACGCAGACGGCAAGCCCGCGCCCTGCCCTCCGCCCAGCCGCCCCAGAAAGTGCCCCCGTCGTCGAAGTCGGACCTTCCGCCCTTCATTCGGGGTCAGCCCCGGCGCGCTCCCCGTGGGGACAGGGACTTACACATCCTTCTCACCCTTATCCCTCCCTCTCTGACTCTGAAGTAGCAAGGACCTGGCATGGGTCACTGGAAAGGATGGCAGAGGCATGGGGATGGCCCAACTGGACCCGTAGAGGACTGAGGGCATGGCTCTGATATTGGGGTTGTGTGGGGTTTGGGGAGATGCTTTGAGAATCTTGTGAATGCACCTTGGCCATAAAGCATTCACTAAAAGTATTAAATGGCACCATGGATCACCTCATGAGCTTATCACATTTCACAAGAAATGTTTTATATCTTGGTGAGAATCAAAGATCTTGGCTGTGTTCAAAATTGAATGAGATGCCAGTTGAGACTCTAGACAAGCAAGAAAGGGAACCCAAACTTCCAGCACAGAGAAAGCAATGCCCCAAAATAGGGTATATTGGTCTGAAGAAATGGGAAGTTGTAGCCTGGTGCAGGATGCCCGTGGGACAGATTCCATCATGCTGAGAGGAGATCCATGGGCTACAGAGGAAGGTCTGAACCCTAGAGGGTAAAGAGGACCTTGGAGAGTCAGCTTGACCTGGAGATTGAATCCACACCTGGAATGTGTCACCACCCTCCTGAGATAGTCAGTGAACCCAGACATGTGCAAGTTTGGCCAAAGAGGAGTAGACACAAGGGCAAAAAGAAGGGAGCCATGTTGGAGGGCGTATCCATCAACCAAAACCTGGGGATCATTCCTAGGTGAAAGCATAAAGAAGTATCCCAGATTTTATATTTACTATCTCTAATGTGAATACACACACATGTGCACGCACATACAATGATACACTTTTTATTTTGTGGCTCCTGTCAATTCCTTTGCAATTAATGATATGTCTATGTATGTATATTACATTGTTAAAATAAAATAATTAAAAATAACATGTTTCTGAGCCTGGAACTATGTGAGAGTCTCCTCTGGGTCCTGGAGCACAAGTTCCTGAGCCCACACTAGGTTGAATCCAGCCTCTTAGACAAAAGAAGATATCAGACAGAGGGGCCAAGGTTAAGCCAGGGTTTTTGTCTCCCTTCCTCACTGACATATGTCACTGTGGTAATGGTTGCTGTACCAGAGAGCACAGTAATATGCAGCCTCATCCTTGGGCTGAGCCCCCATGATGGTGAGGGTGGCTTTTTCCCCAAGCAGGGAGGCAGAGAATTGGGCAGGGACCCCTGGGACCCAGTTGCTTATATCCCCTATCAGAACCCAGGGAGCCTGTTATGGCTTCTGTTGGACCCAGGTGGCATAGTTACTGGTGGTGACAGACCTGGTACTGGAGCCACAGGTGAGGGACAGTCATCCCTCCAGGAGATATGGACACTGAAGTTTCCTGAAGCACCACAGCCTGGGAAATGGCTTCTGCAAAAAAGTGAGTGACCCCATGGTCAGTAGAGATGGGGGCAGGCAGGTTGCATGTTGCGTGTCCCCACCCCAAGCCCAGAAGGCCCCCCTGACCTGTGCAGTGAGCCAGAAGGGTGAGCAGGAGAGGGCTCCAGGCCATGGTGGAGATGTCCCCAGTGCTGTCCAAGGTGACTCACCCCACAGTCACCTGTCCCAGGTTTCATTATAACCCCTAAGTCCCTTGTGCCCCAAGGACCATTACTCAGTGTGGAAAGCCGCCTCCCGAATCGGGCCTAGCGTATGCGCTGCAGCCTGCTCTAGAGTTACCCCCGCCCATCGAGTGAGCCAAGATGGCGCCTGCATCCTGTTTCCGCATAGTGACGCATGTATCCGCCACCCGCTCCTACCAATTGAAATCCTGTATACGCGATACTAGCCTAGAAGCTTATTGGTTGTTAATTGTGTATAAAAGGTCTTACCCGGACGGGGTAGGGTGAGACAGCCCACAAGGAGCCGTGCCTGACGGCCACATCGAGGCTGCTCTCCCACGAGGCGCCGTGCCCCGTGTGGGAACCAGTAACACAGAATGTTCATCTAGCTGTAGTAAAGGGCTTGCTTTCACAACTGCCGTGTGGTTCGAGTCGTGATTCATGACCAGGTTAGTTCGCGCAGTCTGCATCTCTCTCTCTCCTTCCCTGTTTCCCCTCGCCGGCCGGGAACCGGGGACCGAGCGGGGCAGCGCCGGACAAGTGGTGGCCCGTACGGGGAGCTCCTCCTCCTGCCTCGCTCTCGACGGTCCCTCTGTGAGGAGAGCAGCGCTGCGCGTCGAGCTTACGGCGGACTTCCCGCGCCTGATCAACGCGAGAAGGTGAGTGCGTCTTATTACATGATAGTTAGGGCCCGTGGGTTTTCAGGTGACCCCGGGGGACTCGGAAGAGCTCTCCGAGTGACTGAAGTATAGTGCCGACTGCAATCATGGGGCAGTCCGGAAGTTCACCTCTCTTAGCTCCCTTAAAGAACCTTTTGAAACAACGGGGTATCTCGGTCAGGAAAAGCTCCCTTCAGCGTTTTCTTGATGATGTTGATACTTTTGCCCCTTGGTTTGCCTGCACCGGCAGCCTTAGCCTACCCTCTTGGATGAAGCTCGGTCGCGACATAGACCGAGCGCGCCAGACGGGCGTGTGTATGGACCCCGATTCTAGTACCCATATGGGAGACCGTCCGTGCGGTCCTTGAACTAGAATCGGCTACCGGCCTAAGCCCGTCCTCTGTCTTGCAAGAAGCACGGTGCGCGCTCCAAGAAACCCAGTCAGTTTCGTCAGCGGACGGCTCCTGTAAGGGCAAACCGCCGGAGTCCAGTGACTCTGACTCAGAGTCAGATAGCGATACTGACGAGAAGGCGGAAGCATCCCCGCTAATTGAGTGGGAGGAGCCTCCCGCCACACCCGTGCGGCCTTCCGCCCCGCCAATGTCTACCGCTGCACCCCCAGGGACACCCCAGCTCCCAACTGACGCCTGGGCGGTCCCACCAAAGGACCTCGCCGAGAGCTCCCTCTAGTGGCCATGCCCAGTAAATGTAATTATCCTTTGCTGCCAGACCCGGAAACCCCGATGGGTCGGTCAGGGGAGGGGCAACCTTTGCCGTACCCCCCCGCCCGAGTATAAAGGCCCTGACCCGGTGCTCAGCTGGGCCAGAGGCTCTGTTTGTGTTTTTCCCCAGGAACCAGGACGTCAACCAGTGTGGGTTCCGGAAAGACTGGTGAGAACCGTGACATCACCTGAAGAAGCCAAGGAACAGCTGTCAGAAACGCCAACGAATATACAACCTGAACCATTAGACCAAGCCTCCGACCCTGCTGATGATGGCGACGACCGACAAGACGATAATAGTAGGACTGACCACCCCGCGGTTGCCCAAAAAGAGGATCGGTAACTCTGTTCTTTGCTCTCCTATAGCAATCCTTCTAATCTGCCTTTTCTTTTTAGTGGAACTATATTTCCTCCACAAGCTTCAACGAGTCCTTCCCCCTCACCAATGACACACTGATCCTCTCTTTTGCTAACCTCTCTGTCAAGGTTGTCAACACCATAGTTGCGGCGAATGCTACTTGTGAAACTGGTAATGGCGAGTTAAGTAAGGGAGTCTTGCTTGAATTTCTTAACGTTACAGGGAAGAGCCGCCAGTCTTGTGAAGGGATCTTGAGTAAAAAGGAGACTCAAAGGTGCCTTTTCCTTCCGGGGTTTGCTCCTACAGTCTGCAACCGTTCCAAAGACCCGGATGCCTCGCCGCCCCGCTATCCTAGTGTATCGCCCAAGTTATGTCTGGCTCCCCGTCAAGGCAACCGACTGGGTTGGCCCTGTTTCTCAAGTTGTTTCACTTAACAATATCCCCTTCTCTAAGTCTAGGCGTCCAAGAGGCATAAAAGAATGGCTATCGAATGCTGCCAGTGTAGCTTCCTCTTTGTTTGTCCCAACGATCGGGCAGGCTGTGCTACAAGCATGGACAGATCGGCAGCTCGCCACAACAATGGAAACGGTAAATGGCTTGGTCAACCTTACCCGAGACGTGCTACGCCGCCACAATCAGATGCTGAACTTAAATTTCCAGGCCATTCAGAAACTCCAAGCGGAGATAGATGAACTTGGACTGGAAATAAATGGACTCTGGAGAGTGCTTCAGCAAACATGTGACACCCGGTGGCTTACGGTTAAACTCTGTGTCACTCCTGTCAGGGCCAACGTGACCGGAAGCATTTCCAGAGTCTCTGATTGGCTGAAAAGGTCATATTTTCCTGAATTTGTTAATCTCTCCCAACAGGTGGAATCTAGTTTAGACACAATTGGGGGGATCAAGTTAAAACCCGTTAAAGTCGATCTCTCCGGGTTAGGCGAGGTTCTACAGAAACTATTGCACAGTGTTTCTTCCTGGTTCTCTTGGCCCAATTTAACTAATTGGATCCTCATTGCAGTGGGATTATTGGTGGGATTAGTCGTTGTTAAATGTTTGCTAGAACGCCTGTTTCAAGCGCAGCAGCAATTGCGTGTTACCACTATGATGGCTATGACTCCCACCTCTGTTACCCCCCCGATAGTGACCGATTTATTAACCATACCCCTTCCTGGTCGCCTCAGGTGGGGCGCTTTGGAGCAAAATTTGTAGCGAATCGCATGGCTGTTTCTCGGGTGTAAAAGGCGACACCAGTAGTCATAATTTTGTCTCAGGTGGGTCTCTAGGGCAGAGTCCTAGTTGTGGCCAGACTGGACCCTAGCCATTGCACAGAGACACCTAGTGACACCCCCGACTCTGGTTACTGCTGTTCCTGCCCCCGTCGTTGTTCCCCAGTTGCCAGGCAAAGCACTGCAGGGAGAGTCACGTTGCTTCCAGCTTACGGACTCTCCGGTCTCCATATGACGTGAGCATTCTGGTTGGTGCTAGAGGCTCCGCCGCTGGATGGCTGAGGCCTAGTCCAGACTCCCCAAAGCACCAAAGAGGTTGTGAACCATTTGGGTTCACGGGAGCACGCTCATCACTGGAGACACTGGGTCAAAAATAAATAAGAAAGGGGGAGATGTGGAAAGCCGCCTCCCGAATCGGGCCTAGCGTATGCGCTGCAGCCTGCTCTAGAGTTACCCCCGCCCATCGAGTGAGCCAAGATGGCGCCTGCATCCTGTTTCCGCATAGTGACGCATGTATCCGCCACCCGCTCCTACCAATTGAAATCCTGTATACGCGATACTAGCCTAGAAGCTTATTGGTTGTTAATTGTGTATAAAAGGTCTTACCCGGACGGGGTAGGGTGAGACAGCCCACAAGGAGCCGTGCCTGACGGCCACATCGAGGCTGCTCTCCCACGAGGCGCCGTGCCCCGTGTGGGAACCAGTAACACAGAATGTTCATCTAGCTGTAGTAAAGGGCTTGCTTTCACAACTGCCGTGTGGTTCGAGTCGTGATTCATGACCAGGTTAGTTCGCGCAGTCTGCATCTCTCTCTCTCCTTCCCTGTTTCCCCTCGCCGGCCGGGAACCGGGGACCGAGCGGGGCAGCGCCGGACAACTCAGAGGCCAGACCCATTGGCTCCTGTCCCTCCTAGGAGCCCAGCATGCCCTTAAGGGTGGATCTCTCCATGCAAATCCATCCAGGGCCTGGTTCTATCTAAAGATCCCAAGGGATGAATAGATAATAAACCCAGCATGTCCACTAGGTCATTCCCCTCAGCCAGGCAAAAGCTGAGGTGGAGAAGGTGACTGAGGGATCAGAATAGTTCTATTAATGAATCCAGTTAATCAGGGTTCTATGCATAGGAAATCAGGCCCCGGGAGTGGGAAAGTCCCACTCTCTTGCCATCACTGAAGGATGGGCTGTGTCATGGAGCAAGGGCTCACTGCCCGGTGTGGACAGAGGCCAATGCTATGACAGCAGGATTTTGAGAAAAGAAAGAGTTTTAGTGTGAGGTCAACCAGCAAGGAGACAAGGGGCAAGGCTCAAATCTCTCTCCCTGATCTGAGAATTTAGGGGGGTTTTATGGGATGGGAACAAAGGGAGGCAGGGACAGTGAGTATTCTCCTTGGTTGGTCAGAGAACTGTTGATAAGTGGTAGTGATCTGCCTGTGGACGGGATATTCCTTGGGGAGGGACCCAGTGCATTTTGTCTCCAATGTCTCCTTATCCTTGTAACCTTGGTTCTGAAGGAGGTGATTTCTGTTCCTGAAATCTCAAATGTCACTTAAAGGACAGTCAGTGTTTTCTGTGCATGCTCAGGTTATATGACCTGCAGTTAAACAAGCTCAGAAGAAAGTGCTATAGGAACAGAGGACATCCGCACAAACTG
This sequence comes from Choloepus didactylus, assembly GCF_015220235.1. Classification (NCBI taxonomy): domain Eukaryota; kingdom Metazoa; phylum Chordata; class Mammalia; order Pilosa; family Megalonychidae; genus Choloepus; species Choloepus didactylus. The sequence continues at coordinate 453,275 of NW_023637596.1, forward strand.
GTTAGTCCTGCCCATGGTTTCAGACAGAGGCACCAGACCCATGGTTGTGGGGTGAGGGTCCTCAAATATGAGGAATCAGAGGACAGAGGGTGACCACACAGTCCCTGATCTTCCTGCTGTCCCGTATCCCATGGCCATGCCCCACAGTATCCTACAGTCACAGGTTGTCTCCTCAGGGTGATCAGCAGAGATGCTTTACTTTTACCTTCAAAATGGGCTAATGGATGGGAATGGAAAGACCAGGGCAATAGGTTTCTGTGGCAGAGGTGCAGCCCTGAGAGTTCTTAGGCAATAGAATTTGTAGGAGAAGACACATAAAGGCCTGCTGTGAAAGATGCAGCCAAGGTTGTCAGGTGAAGGAGCTGCGAGGATGGCATCTGCAGCACTGATCCTGCAGGAGAGCCCCAGGGTGGAAAAAGCAATGCCACTGATTAATGCAATAGTTATAGTAAGATTTCTATAGTTACTCACCTGAATTCTTCAAAAACTTCACCTGAAGACTGAAAGCAGTTTCAGTGAAGGAGAGAAAGAAAAACTTCAAGCTGCATTTTCTCTAGAGAAGTGAGAGCTTCACTTACTTTTTTTTATGGGGGGTGGTGGTGGCAAATTTTTATGCATTTATTTCTTCAGGTTGTTTTTATTAAAAGTTTTATGAAAAGGAAATACTATAAATATTTAAAAGGGAGAAATATGGCCTGAAGCAAATGGTGTTAATACATTTGTAAACAAGGTAAACTTGCTCAGCCTATTAATAAAGGCAAAAAATAAAAGTATTCAAAAAAATTTTGAAAACCAAAAAATAAAGTATTCTTGAATAGCACAGCTTTTAATTTCAAGGGGCTTGGAGTGGGAGTTAATAGCTATATTAACTATAGTTAATTCTCAATTCTCTATCCTTGGTCATTGATCCCCTCTCTCTTTTCCTATAGAAAGCCACATTAGATGAAGCAAGCCCTCATTGTCCCCTGCTTGACATAACACTGCCAGTGACAACACAGCTAGTACCACCAGCCCCGAGAAACTGTGAAATGCCCATCAATGTATTTTTCTCTACATTTGCAGGAAAATGCTGGAAGTAAATAGGGGTATGAAGTTCAACAGGTGGCTAGGGGTGTTTTACATTCAGTTACTTGGAAGCATAACAGAGTCAGTTTTTCTGAGTCTTACATATATTAAAACAGGGAAAAAGGGCATTGGGGGATAATAGAGTTTTTGCACTAAAGGTGAATCAGTAACAAGAAATCTGCTCAACTCAGCTCAGAGGCTCATGAGGAAGATCAGCTCTTAACCATTTGTCACTGATATATGCAGATACTGGATTTCTTAGCTGGTTATGCCCTAGTGAACCAGATATAGCTACTGGGCAAGGGGAGGAAAGAAAATACATCTTGTCCTCTACATGCATATGTTATGTTTGGGAGATGACCCCCAGCTCTGAAAAATTATTATTTTTTACAATGAATTAGATAGGCAGGACAGCACACTTTAAACAGTAGTTCATCTTGTTAAACCTAGTTTTTAACCAATGACTTGAACTAAAAACAACAAACCACTGGGTCATACACAGCCAGTAAGTTGAAACTAATGCATTTCTGGTAAGTGGGGGTGAGCATGGCCTGCTGCAAGATGTCACTGCAGATTTCTAGGCCCCAGACACCAGAGATGCTAATTCAGTAAGCTTGCTATTTTGCATTTTAAGAAGGATTCCTGTTAATTCTGTGGACTACACTCTGCAAAACACTGCTCCTGGGAATAGGAAGACATATCCATTCCATGGTTTATTTCCTCACTTCTTTGTCTTGAAGACAAAACAATGCCAAAGAAAGTAAAGCCTGCAGGGAATGGGAAGGAAGGGGGGCCTGTTCATGTGAGCAGGTGAAAGTGGAGGCTGCTGGTGTTCCTTCCACTTTAAACCTTGACAGCCCCAGTGTTCTTTTTAAAAGTTCAGTTTCACCCATCAAGTCAGAGATTTTTTGTAAGGAATTCTGGGAGCAGAATCTCCTTCTTATTGAGAGAGATGACCCTGCACTGGACATGTATTACCAGTCCCTGCTCTGGGTAGCAGATCTGAAGAGACTGTGAGCCTGGGTCTACACCATGGAAGGGATGTCAATGTCTGTCGGTGTGTCAGTGGAAAGAAAAAGGATGTAAATAAAGATGGCAAAGCTCATTTTCTTCAGCTGAGAAAAGATTTTGATCAGAAAAGGGCAACAATTCAGTTTCACCAACCTCAGAGATTTAAGGATGAGATTTGGAGGAGGGTCCAGGAGAAGCTTGAATGTTACATTGGCACCTTGGTTGGCTCAAATGTGTACATGACTCCCCCAGGAGCCCACGGCCTGCTCCCAACTATGATGATGTTGAGGTGTTCATCCTGCAGCTGGAGTGAGAGAAACACTGGCACCTATACCACCCCACCATACCCCTGGCACGGGAGTACAGAGTGGAGGCCGAGGACAGGATTGGGCAGCCCACACATGAGTTCATGTTGAACTGGGTGACTTGCTGTACTTTCCCAGGGGACCATTCATTAAGCAGATAGGCCTCCAGGGCTGGCCCACTCTACTCACGTGACCATCAGCACCTACCAGAAAAATTCATGGGGATATTTCCTCTTGGACACCTTTTCTGGATTTGTGTTTGATGCTGCAAAGGGAGTTGTGGCATTATGAGCTGGCATATCCTGGCAACTACTCCTGCAGGTGGAAAGCACCAACTGTTGCAAGACTAAGTGGCTATCTGAGGATGCTTGCAGACAGATTGGAGGGCACCAAAGAACTTTCATCAGACATGAAGGATTCTGTTAGGAACAGATTGCCACCTTACTATGCCAGGGATGGAGCCAAGCCCTCAACACCAGGTGGACAGTTGCCAAAGTTGGACAGAATAGTGAGACTGCAGTTTAAAGACCACATCTTAGGGCCAGATCAGGATTGAGCTGAAGAAACTCAAGAAAAGATGGTTTATATCTGCTATTCCTTAAAGAACAGGAGAGTGACACACATGATGGGAAATGAGGAGGAAACAGAGTCTCATAAACTTCAGTTTCCTCTATCACAGATGGATGCACTGAAGCCAATTTGGAACAGTTCAGCTATTTATGTCAAGGACCCAAAACTTAACACAGATGAGGAAAAGGAAAGTCTGGTATTATTTCTCCAGACAGAATATTTAATCCAAGTAGTCTGGTGCCTTTGCAGAATAAAATTCTATTTTATGTGTACATATCTTAAAAAGAAAAAGCAAAGATATTATACACATGAGCCAAGGAGAAGATGAATGCAACTTTCCTTACCTGTGTATCTACAAACATGAGACCTACTTGTTACAGATAGTCAAATGGCCATAGGTACTTACAGAAAGACATGGCACAGCAGATTACTAAGTGTCCCACAAAGTGACAAAACATATTTTTGGCAAGTTTATTTTATTTAAACCAGTATGGTATAAAAAGCACAACTCCAATATATGTATTGTGCCAGTTTGGATGTAGTATGTCCCCTAAAACACCATTATCTTTGATGCAATCTTGTGGGGGCAGACATATTAGTGTTGATTAGATTGGAATCCTTTCATCAAGTGTTTCCATGGAGATGTGACACAATCAACTGTGACTGAAACATTTGATTGGATAATTTCCATGGAAGTGTTACCCCACCCATTTAGGGAGGGTGTTAATTGGATCGCTGGAGTTGTATCAGGGAGTTCACAGACAGAAGGACCTCAGAGCAACTGAGAGTGACATTTCAAAAAGAAGCTGCAGCTGAGAGGACAAAACACCCCAAGAGCATCATTTTGGAGAACACCATTTTGAAATGCAACCTTCCAAGCTAACATGGGTTTTCCGGATGCCAATGGCCATCCTTCAGTGAAGGTACCCTATTGTTGATGCCTTACCCTGGACACCTTATGGCCTTAAGACTATAACTGTGTAACCAAATAAACCCCCTTTATAAAAGCCAACCCATTTCTGGTTTTTTGCATTCCAGCAGCATTAGCAAACTGGAACATGTATCATTTAAATTTAAATATCATTAGTTGGCTTTGTTCTTTGGAAGAAACAACTTTGTTAAAGAGCCTGCTTGGCTCTAGAAAATTTTTAAACAATTAACATGTAAAAAATTTTAGCTTGGGTATTTTACAATGAAAATATACATATCTTTATGTATGCACAAGCCCCTGCCCACACCCCATTAAAAAAAAGTTACTCCTGTAAACAAAAGAAAACAAGAACAAAACACACACACACACACACACACACACACACAACCTCTAACAATGAGGAGTAAAAGGACATAAGGACGTAAGGGAAAAACAAATCCTATTTATCAAAGAGGAAAAAGAAGAACTCTTCATTGTGTTTTGCACGGGGGAGGGAATAGAGGGAGAATATTTTCATTATAGCTTTAGGTTGGAAGCACTTCAGACAGTCTCCTACCACACCCCCCAAATCAAAACCGTGGTGGCTGTGGCAGAGCCAGAACACAACCCAGCCTCTCGGGGTATACCGCCCCCACGACCGTGCGGGGGGCTGCAGTCCAGTCGCCCCCACAACCGTGCGGGGGGCTGCAGTCCAGTCGCCCGCGCTTTCCACGGCTCCCGAGGAAGCAGCTACTGCCCATGCAGTAGATCCAATGTGGAAGGCCGGGGGCACAGGGATAGGGCCCTGGTGGTGGGTGGAGGACGGCCGGGCGCAGATCTGGGGGGGGCACGTCTTCTGCCCACCGCTCCCGGGCGCCGGCAGCCTCACGGGAAGAACTTGGGACCTGAATAGGGCCCCCCTAGCCCCAGAAGTCATCAGCGTGCGGGGTCTCTAGGAGCCACGCATCTCCGGGCAGGTCACAGGCCGAGCCCGAGGCCTCCTTGGACCCGACGGGCTCCAGCACCCGGTAACAGCGGCAGTCCTGGCCGTGGTCGGGATCGCAGGGAGGGGCCAGGATGTCCAGAGGGCGGCGGGCCTGTCCACGGCATCGCTCTGGTGCAGGTTGTCCAGGTGCAGGGTGAGGACGCGGGGGCCTCTGGCCTCAGTGTACTCGGCCCGCGAGCGCATCATGCCCGGCCCAAGGCGTCCCGCTCCCGGGCCTGCAGCGGCGGCTCCAACTGCTTCTCGGGCGGCGGGGCCACTGCGGTTGCCCACAGCCCGCCCCCAGCTCGTCCATGCCGCGAATCCGCACGGTGCCCCAGAGCCCCTTGAGCCTGCTGTGCCTGCCGGGGTGGTCGTGCAGCGGGATGGACAGACCGCTCTTGAGCAGGAACAAGCCGAGCCTGAAGCTGTCTACCTCGTAGATGTGCACGTAGGTGAACTGGGCGGCGAATTGGGCGGCAGCGGCTGCAGCGTGGCCTTATGCGGGGCGGTGCTCAGGGCCTGGGTGCGGACCTGGGTGAGCAGGCCCTTCAGCTGGCCCAGGAGCTCTGAGGAGCCCGGCGGCATCGGCGGGGTCTGGGGCCGCGCAGTGGTCAGAGTGGCTGCAGCCGCCCCCGCTGCCCCGGCAAGTGAGGGATGCCTGCAGGGCGATCCCTTGGATCAGGGAGGCCGTGTCGTCTCTGGGCGGGCTTGACTGTTTCTCCGCCCCCTCCTCTCCTCTGCCCCTGGCGGTCCCTGGCGGCCGCCACAGCTGCAGGCAGGCAGGGGCCAGGGCCCGGGGCCCGGCGGGAAGCCCAGCAACTACCAGCCCATTGGGCGCGCGGTTCCGCCGCTGCCAACCCCGGCAGCCACACACCAGCCACAGCCGGGAGCGCCCGCCTCGCGCCCCCACTTCATTAGTTCCGCCATTCAGTTTAGAACAGGCAGCGTTTCCCAAAGTGAGGCCAGGAGCTTTGCAGCAGCGGTTAGAGGATGTTCATCTTAGACAAGACAAAGCCAAAACATCTGTCCATGCTTGGTCTCCCGTGGGTCAGGAAACAGCTGAAAAGTTCAGGCAGAGGAGCCTGGCTCCTCACAGGCTAGAGACAGTAGGAGGGCAGCTGAGCCTTCAGATGGCTCCGTCTGCTCCAGCAAATCTAAAATCTCCCCAAGCTTTATTACAGCTAGGAGGGAGAAATGGAGATTCAAAGAGCCTGGAGAAAATTCTTCTGGAATTTGTCACAAGTTGTTTCTTCATTTCTACAACAAGCTAGAGACCACACAAGTACAGCTGGGTTCCCTTCATGATGTTTTCAAAGACTAGTGTCTCCATCACCCTCCTGCCACCTCTTTACTTTGCGTTGAAGACAGATTTCCAGGTTGTGTTTTCTGATGGATTCAGTGAGTTTCTTCCTGTAAATTACATGGCTTATTGCTCCTTTGACAAATAACAGCCAAGGCAGATCACTGTTTAGAGGACTGAGGTTCCCATGCACTTTCTATAGTTCTATGAGCCAAAAGTTGTTAAGAACACTTTGATTTGAAAGGGAACAGAAGTGACTATCATATGGTTTTTACTGTCCTACTGTTGCTTTATTGCCTGACAAGCTTATTTTTTATGGGCTTGATGATACCTTATGTATCCAGGCATAATGTGTAGCTTAGCAGAATGCAGAATTTTAGAAATTACATTAGTATAAGTAAGAAAGCAGCCACATGCAATCAAATACATTGCAGTATTTTTTTCCTTATGTATAATGAGTATATTTTGCTTGGGAAATAATATAGGAAAGAGATTTATAGGAGAGCTAGTAGTATTATATCACAATTTGACTATGAGTTTCTCTGTCCATTTTAATTTTTTTCCCTGCATTTAATGACTTAATAACTATCTAGTGTTTCTGTGTTGATCCTATTCATTAATAATGATACACTTCATAGTGTGGGATACATTCAGATAATGAAGGAAACAGTTGTAATGAGCACTAAATGAGCATCCTTGAAATTTCAAAAACAGTTACACTTTACATTCTCTTTCTGTAAATATGCTATTTGATTCTAGACAATACAATTTTTATGTCTTAAGATTAGTTGAAGTAAAGTTCACAGTTGTGCTATGAATGTATGTAAATGATGTGAGTATGGTTGCCTGTAAGAAAATAATATCAATTGAATTTTTATGGATGAAATACCTGTCCTCCTGTCCCATTTCCAGAGAGAAAGAAAGATTAATTCAAATATGACTCATGATTGGACTTTGATTTCAGAACCATCCTATAGTTAAACACAACCATTGAAATTGTATCATATTCCTTATATGAAGTATCTGAAGAATACAAATGTTAAATGTCTCCCAAATTCATGTTCAATAGGTGGTGGAAAAACAGATGCAGCCAAACCCTGCTCCATCACTTCCTTCGAGAATAAACTTCTCTTGTGTCTGAGTTAATTTTGGAGCAGACAAAAAATAAATCAACATATTTGCTGGTGGGAATTCATTACATTGCAGACAATTTTAAAAAGAATCTGGCAGATCCTGAACACATTAATCATAGACTTACCATATGTCCAGCAATCCCACTGTTGGTGTCCAAGAGAAAATAAAATATATGCCTATACAATACCTTGTTGGAATGTGGGAATGAATAGCAGCGTTATGCATAATGGCCAAAAGATGGATACACCCAAACAGATTCAACTAATGGACGAATTTTGTTGAATGGATCAACAAAATGTGGCCTAACTGTACAGTGGAGTATGATGAAACTGGTTAATATGGGAAATTTGGGTTGTTTAGGCATTACTACAATAAAAAAATATTGTATGAATTCTCATATGTGATGAAATATCTAGAAGATGCAATCTTCACAGAGACAGATAGTGATGAATAGGATACCAGGGGCTGGGGGTGGGCTGGTGTGGGGAGACGGAGTTATAGCCTCATGAATTACTGGTTTCTTTTTCAGGTGACAAAAAGCAGGGGTAACAGATGTCAGTGGTATTAGCACAATATTGAAAATATAATAATACCACTGAGTTGTCCACTTGAAAGTGGTTAATATGAGACATTTTGTGCTGTATATTTATAGCTACAAAAAAGTTTAAAGAAGAGCATAAACAAACAAACAAATTCAAACTTGAGAGGAAAGAAAAATCTCCCAGGCAGAAGAATTCCAAATAATTCATGAAGCTTCAGCACTCACTGGAAGCAGGAGCATAACTACATTCCCAAAATGTATCATAAGGAACATATCAGACACATTTTGATAGTGGGGTAGTCTCCAAAATATCTGACCTGAACTCCCTTAGAATTTCAAGGTAAGCAAAACCAAGGAAGCTCTTAAAACCAACACAGGCCAGAGGAGCCTAAAGGGGCATGATGAAAACATGCCATGTGGTGTTTGCTAAGGGATCCTGGTAAAGAAAAAAGACATTAGGTAGAAACTAAGAAAATCTGAATATGGACTTCAATGAATAATGATGTCCTAATTTGTCTCATTAATGATATCCAACTTACCAACTAAGATGTTAATAATAGGGAGAACTGGATACAGTTATATGGAAACCCTCTGTACTATTTTCTCAATTCTTTTGTAAATCCCAAACTGTTCTAAAAATTTAGTATATTAAAAATTACTGGAGTGCTGAGCCATGCCACAATATAGATGAACCTCAAAAACATTGCATGAAGAAATTACATGAGAGAAACCAGGTGTGCCACTTTGTATGTTTATGTCCCCCAGAAAAAGACATATTCTTTAATGCATTCTTGTGGGGGCAGATGTATTAGTGTGGATTGGGTTGGAACCTATTGGTTCAGTGTCCATGGAGATGTGACCCACCCAACTGTAGGTGATAACTCTGGATAATTCCATGGAGGTGTGGCCCCACCCATTCAGCATGGGCCTTGTTTGGTTTCCTGGAGCACTATATAAGCTCAGACAGAAGGAGCTCATAGCAAGCTAGAGTTGAGACAGACATTTTGAAGATGGCCATTGGAAACTGATGCAGACATTTGGAGAAAGCCATTTTGAAATGCAACCTGGGAGAAAGCAGATGACAGCCACGTGCCTTCCCAGCTAACAGAGGTTTTCCAGATGCCAATGGCCTTTCTCCAGTGAAGGTACCCTCTGTTGATGGAAACTTTGGGGCCTTAAGATGGTAACTGTGTAACCAAAAAAAAAACCCTTATAAAAGCCCATCCATTTCTGGTGTTTTGCATTCTGGCAGAATTAGCAAACTAGAACACCAGATGAACAAGATGTTTCAAAATTATGGTGAATAAATATACTACACACCATTGAGATGTACACTTTCAATTGGTGAACATTATGATGTAAAATTTGATCTCAATAAAGCTGATTTAAAAAATGAAAAGGAAAGATCAATGATCCCACTCTACTTTGGATTTAAAAAAATATAAACATACACCCAGGTACCTAAGTATATTGTTTTAATCTGTCATCTCATTTCAAGCACAATATTTAACCAGAATCTGACATTCCATTGTTAAAGACTTTTAAAGAAATAAAACTTAGTGTTTTTAGAGAATACATGTAATGTTTTGAAATCCTGTTGGGTTCAAAATTATTTTGTTATTTTTTTGTATTTTACATAGGAAAATCACCATAGTGACCTGGCCTCTCCCTGGCTCTCCAGCTCTCCATGCTCACCTCAAGGAGCTCCTCCTAGAAGCCTTTCCCACTCCAGGGACCCAATGCCTGGGCCAAATGCATCTTTCTAAATTTCCTTGAATGAGTCATGTTCCCTCTTTGACCTACACTCTCACCTCTTTTTGGAACTTTCTGAACCTTGGCTCTTCATCCACCTCACTCCTACTTAACTCATGCCACTTATTCTGCAAATCCCAAGTTAGATACAGCCCCTGTTGGCCAGGCATCCCTGGCCCAGCTCCCCCACCCCAGTCACACCCCCACCTGAGACCCTTCCCCACACAGGGGCTCCTGCTTTGCTCTTTAGTTCTTCTCTCTTTGTGCCCATCCAGGGCTGGAGACAACAGGCAAAGAGAGCTGCAAAGACACACAAGAAGAGAGGTCTGATAATTTTGTTGGTTTGTTTCTTTTATCTTGTTTGTGTTTTTTTGTCTCTTTTTAAATTAGGAAGTGCCATCTAATTTCTTATGGGTGGAAATCTTGTTCAACGCCCAGGCCTGGGGATTCCCCATTTGGAGAGCCCAGAACCCTCTCCTCCCCAGCTCCACTGTGCTCCCTGCTGGATCCATGGCCGCAATCCCTCCAGGGCCTGTGACACAGTGTTTGCCATGACCACTATTGAGGAGCAGGATTCCAAAATGCAATGTGAGCCTGAAGGACCTATGGCTGCCTGTAAATGCAAGACTATTATTCAGATTCCTCAGAAAAGCCTCTGAGCAATAGATACAAATTCAGCTCCTTTCCTCTAGTGGGGAATGTGTGTCTCTGATTCCAGAAGCAATCACTGCAGGAGAGCTCAGCGCCACCCCTTCTGCCAGCCTGTGGCCTTGCTTTCTCTCAGGGGACAACGTGTGGGTGATTTAAATGTCACCTCTGTGGGCCACTGATCTACACAATTCCTTTCCCATTCACAAATAGTCTCATTTTTAAATTTCTTTAACACAAAACTTTTTTATTATTTCCCTCAGTCTGTTGCTTACTAGAATGGGAGAGGCAGAGCTGTAAAATCTCTCTTTCCCTAATTTATTTTCCACCCACCAAGTGCATCTCATGTTAATAAACACAAAGATGCTTTCTCTCCTACTCAAAGCTCTCAAAGTCATGGTGACCTGGGAAGACTTCTGGGGGGCACATGTGACCATGGGTGTTCAGAGTCAAGATCCTAAATCTCCATGGAAATATTCAGAGTCCTGCTCTGCAAGGATGGCTCCTGATGTTGAATGAAGAAGGTAACAGAAGCTGATGCAGTGGTAGGGCCTGAGTGCACCTGTGGACAGCTCTGTATCCTGGTAAATAAAAATCCATCAGGGCAGGTGAGTGGGGTCAACCACATGTATCTACATACAAACTCCCATATTATAAAAACTCCTGAGAAATTATCTTGCGACACAGAGGACCATGTGCTGTGGATCAAACCTAAGCATTGATGGGAGCACAGACAGGCTCTTGTCAGAAACAGGCAATGAGTGACCACATACCTGGGAAGGTGGACACTCTGCAGACAGGTGAGGAGGCTTCCCTCAACAGTTGATCAGACCAGTGGGATGGAGGAGAGGACAGAGCACATCAGCAGGAGGTTTTTGTCTCACTTCCCCTCTGCCTGTGTCACTGTGGGTTACACATAGCTGCTCCCACTGCCATGAGCTGCCCCACAGAAATAGTCAGCCTCGTCCTCAGGCTGGAGGTTGCTGATGGTTAAGTAGTGATTGGCCCCAGAGCTGGAGCCTGAGAAGCGATCAGGGATCCCACTGCCCTTGCTCTGGCTTCCATCACTCTTCACCTGCATCACATACTGGGGGCCCTTCCCTGGCCTCTGCTGGTACCATTCAATCCAGTAGCTGCTGTGCTCAGGGTGCAGGTGAGCTTGACTGAGGCTCCCAGGGAGGCAGATGCAGAGGATGGTTGTGTCAGCACAGGCTGGGACAGGGACCCTGCAAACACAGACACCCATTAGGGCCTGGGGGAGGCACAGGAGGGAAGGACATTTCTGAAAGAGGTCAGGGTGCTGTCTTCTCTCCTGGCACGAGGACAGTGAAGAGGATCCTGACCTGTGCAGTGAATGAGGAGGGTGAGGAGGACAAGTGGTGTCGAGGCCATGGTGCAGTCCCCAGAGCTCTGCTGAGACAGAGAAACCCTATGCTTCTCTTATCCCCTCAGTCCCCAGGGGTCAGGGCCCTGCATGCAAATGGGCTCCTCTTCTATTGGCCAGCCCCCCTGTTCCTGGAACCCATGGGTGGCCCCATTGGCTGGTATCATTTCTGGGAGGGCAGGACCTGTGCTGGGCCTGGCTAGGCTCCCAGGAGCCCAGAGAGAACCCAGCTGCAGGGCCCAGTGAGCACTGAGAATGGCAGGGAGGCAGGGGTCTGGTGTCCCAGCTGAGAACCCACAGACCCTCAGGGCAGGCCACATAACCCCCTGAGGCCCAGGACCAGCTCCATCATGCCCATGATCACATGCTGGTGACACTGACAGAGGCTCCAACAGGGCCTGACACTGCCCAGGGCAGAGCATGGCTCACTCTTCAGGTGGCCTCCTCCTTACCACCTTCCAGACTTTAGATTTTTGGGGCCTCCTCATTAGGATTCAGATACCAAATGATCCCTCTATTTAAGGAGTCCTCAGGGGAAGGAGTGTTTCAAGCATATACTGTAAGGAAATAAAAAACATCCATTGGTTGACAACAGGGGCAGTGGATCCATGAACTCACTTTCAGGCTATTTGGGAAGCCAGGAATTCTATTCCTAATGGATCCTTCACTCAATGGAGGAGGTGGCATGTCTATTGGAGAATATATTAGCAGGCTTGGGTTTACTGAATTCATAACAAAATGAGGAGAATATAGAAAGTAAAGAAGGTGCTAGGGGAGTGGACTACTGAGAAACAGCTGACTTGGGGCTTCTTAGGAAGGTTTTAGGGAGGTTCAAGAAGAGGAAAGTGTAAGAGATTCAGCTTCCATCAAAAGATCTGAAAAAAATTTAGTGACTTTTCTGATATGAAGACTGGAGTAATTAACAGGGAAGGTCACAGGGGAGAAGGAGGAATGGAGAGGAGGAGGAGAGAGACCCTAGAATTACAAGGAAATCTTGAATCAGAGATAGGAAGGGTGAGGAGGGTGGTCTGTGCTTTAGATGACTGGAGGGGAAGCTGAAAGGGACATTGGGCAGGAGGCAGAGGGGAGGGCAGGTGCACTGGGGATTTGCCCCTTGTTGTTTCTATTTCTGTGTTCAGAGGAAGAGGAGCCCTGCAGCCACTTCCCCCTGCAGCTGTCCTCTCTAGAAGGCTTCACACACGGAGGGTGAGTTTTTCTTTTATCAAAACACATTTCTCTGTTAGACACTTCTCTCAGTTTCTTGTCTGACTTAATATTTTATTCCATTCTCATGGACTTGTTATTTTGAAAATATGTATTACAGGGGCATTTTTTAGAAATGAAGACTCTCAGGCCCCACTCCAGGGCCACTGAGTCAGAATCCACATTTCGCCGTTTCCAGTTGGTTCCTGGGCACATTATACTATGAGCAGCCTTGGTCTCACGCATGCCCTGGTGGGCATGGTTGGGGATTGCTTCTCACACCTCAGACTATTCAGCATCCAGCCCACCCATTTGGCAAAATAACTTTCTGTTTCCCATCCTGTGTGGTGTACCCCAGGGATAATGAGCTCCTGGCTTCCTGTGACTAATATTGCATTTCCCTGTGACCCCACAAAATGCACAGTAATTAGCAGGAGGGTTTTAATAACAACAAGATGATCACTGTTTATTTGTATAGTAAAAAATTTGAATTGGTCAAATGCTATAGTGATAATAGCACTTACAATCAAAATAATATTAAGCAATTCCTAAATAACTGTGTACTTTTTAAAACACAGGAAATTAGTTATAATAATCTTAAATCTTAAATAACAAAATAAGTGTGTAAAAGGTGTAACAAGCATACTGTCTGATGATAATTTTGAAATAACTGAGATCGAACACTAAAGCAATGCACACCAATAATTAATGTATTTATATTACTTTATTGGGAAGAACCATTTCTAAAATAATTTTGTATTTTTTGATGTTTGTTTTATGCAATGAACTGCATTGCTTGTTTCAAAATGCAACATAAAAAAAGTCAGATATGTATAAAATGAGGGTCTCTTCCCTTTGCTCCAAGTCAGCCAAGTGCGATGTTGGAGGACGCTCCTTTCCGTTCCTGTTCCGTGTGGATTTCAATATCGTTGGATTCTGACATTGTTAGACCAGGTGATGCTAAATCATTGATGGATATTCTCAACTTTATGGCTCAAAAGAGATAGGAGTCAATTCAGACCCTTCCCTTCATCTTTCTCTCTATAGATGAACAAAAATTAAGCAGCCCTGAGAGCTGTGGTTCTGATCACGTGATCATATTTACATCCAGGCTCAGCCCAGAGCAGGTGTCTGTCTTGCTTCCCCATGTGGGTGTCTGCTGAGCTCCACTGTAAACCGGCCGGCAGTGGTGCTCGGCCTCCTCCTCAGGCTGGGCCCTGACAGGGTGAGGGCAGCTTTGCCCTGAGGAAGGAGACTGAGAATGAGCCCAGGGTCTATGGGTGTTTGTTGCTTGTGTCATAAATCAGGGTCCTGGGGGCCTGGCCAGTCTTCTGGAACCAATAGGGTTTTAATAATAACAAGGTGGGAACATGGTCAGTGAGGGCTCCTGAGTCACCACAGCCTGAGAATTGGCTCCTGAAATGAAAAAGACACTTGTGAACCATCAGAAAAGAAAGCAGAGGTTTCTATTCAAAGGCTGGTCTCTGAAACCTCCATGAACCTGTACAGTGAGTGAGGAGGGGGAGGGGAGTCCAGGTTGTGCAGATGCTCCCAGGACCCTCTAGACCCACATCTGGGGATGGGCCCTCTGAGGGCTCTTTTATCTCCTCCTCAGCTCCCTGGGGGGAAGGTTGTGTGCTTGCAATCTGCACAGTGAGCCCCTTACCACCCAATTCTGGGCCCTCAGCCTTGAAATCATCTCCACTGTCTGGGGGAGGCCTGCAGTGTCTGGGAGCTCTGGGTTAGTCCCCTGGGGGGAAACAGGTGCTGGAACATTTTACATGGGCCAGTGAACTGGACTCCAGGGGCCCTTACATTTGAATGATTTGCATCTCCTTCTAGGAGCTGGGAAGACCCACAGTGCCCCCTGGTGGCTGCCTTGGCCTGAGTGTGTTTCATTGAACAAATAGCTGTTTTGGTGAGTTTCCTATTCAATTTTATTGAGATACATTCACATATACCATACAATCATCCAAAGTGTACAATCAGTTTTCACATTAGCATCATAAGGCTGTTCATTCATCACCCCAATCTATTTTTTGAACATTATCCTTGTACCAGAAAAAGTAAAAATAAGAATAAAAAAATAAAAGTAAAAAAAAACACCTAAATTGTCCCCCCCACACTATTTCTCCTTTAAATTTTTGCCACCGTTTTTCTACTCATCCATCCATACGCTGGATAAAGGAGGGTGTGATCCACAAGACTTTCACAATCACATTGTCACCACTTGTAAGCTACATTGTTTTACAACCATTTTCAAGCTTCAAGGCTACTGAGTTGTAGTTTGATAGTTTCAGGTATTTACTACTAGCTATTCCAATTCTTTAAAACCTAAAAAGAGTTATCTATATTGTGTATAAGAGTGCCCACAAGAGTGACCTCTTGACTCCATTTGGAATCTCTCAGCCACTGAAACATTATTTCATTTCATTTCACATCCCTCTTTCGGTCAAGAAGATTTTCTCCATCCCATGATGCTGGGTCTAGATTCCTCCCCAGGAGTCATATTCCATGTTTCCAGGGAGACTTACACCCCTGGGTGTCAGATCCCACATGGGGAGAGGGAGAATGATTTCATCTGCCAAGTTGGCTTAGCTAGAGAGAGAGGGCCACATCTAAGCAACAAAGAGGAATTCAGGGGAAACACTTAGGCACAATTATAAGTAGGCCAAGCCTCTCCTTTGCAGTAACAGGCTTCTTAAGGTCAAGTCCCATGATAGAGAGTTCATCACATCAAACCATCAGTCCTCAATGTTTGTGAGAACAACAGTAACCATCCAGGGGAGGAAGCCGAACACCTTTTCATTCCCTCCCAGTTTCTCAGGTGTTCTCTGCATAATTTTTTCATTTTTTAAAAATTAACTTTATCAAAAAATTAAAAATAACAGAGAATAAAAAACCTTTCAAACAAAACCAAAACAAAGGAATAAGAGAAAAACAAATAACCTAAATGACATTACTTCCATAATGTTCCTACTCTATCAAAAGAAAATATACAGACTATAACCCAGCAAAGGAATAAGAAAAACAGAAAACATGATAGCTACATTTCTGTGAACTTGTTCCTACCATACCCACCAGAAATTAAAAATCTTAGTCATTCCTGAGCATTCCCAGAATGTTAAATTTACCCATGATAACTTATCTGTTCTTATTAGGTTACCACTCTCCCTTCACTATTTGTTATATATTGCTAGGTTGCCTACATTATACATTATAAACCATTTATTTTACATTTTTCAGTGTTCACATTAGTGGTAACATATAATATTTCTCTTTTTGTGCCTGGCTTATTTCACTCAGCATTATGTCTTCAAGGCTCATCCATGCTGTCATATGTTTCATGACATCATTCTTTCTTACTGCTGCATAGTGTTCCATTGTGTGTATATACAACATTTTTTAATCTACTCATCTGTTGAAGGACATTTGGGTTGTTTCCATGTCTTGGCAGTTGTGAATACTGCTGCTATGAATGTTGGCCTGCAATATCTTTTCATGTCACTGCTTTCAGATCTTCTGGGTATATACCGAGAAATGTGATTGCTGGATAGAAAGAAAACTCTATATCTAGTTTTCTAAGAAACTGCCAGACTGTCTTCCAGAGTGGCTGAACCACCAACAATGAATAAGAGTTCAAATTTCTCCACATCCTCTCCAGCATTTGTAGTTACCTGATTGTTTAATGGCAGCCATTCTAATTGGTGTGAGATGGTATCTCATTGTGGTCTTAATTTGCATCTCCCTAATAGCTAGTGAGGCTGAACATTCTTTCATGTTTTTGGCCATTTGTATTTCCTCTTCAAAAAATTGTCTGTTCATATCTTCTGCCCATTTTATAATTGGGCTGTCTGTGCTATTGTCATTGAGTTGTAGGACTTCTTTATACATGTAAGGTATCAGTGTTTTGTCAGAGACATGGTTTCCAAATATTTTTCCCATTGAGTTGGCTGCCTCTTCACCTTTTTGACAATTCCTTTGAGGTACAGACACCTCTAAGTTTGAGGAGTTCCCATTTATCTCTGTTTTCTTTTGTTGCTTGTGCTTTGGATGTAACGTCTAGGAAGTGACCACCTAATACAAGGTCTTGCAGATGTTTCCCTACATTATCTTCTAGGAGTTTTATGGTACTGTCTCTTATGTTGAGGTTTTTAACCCATTTTGAGTTAATTTTTGTGTACAGTGTGAGGTAGGAGTTCTCCTTCATTTTTTTGGATGTGGATACCCAACTCTCCCAGCCCCATTTGTTGAAAAGACATGTTATGTCTCAGTTCAGTGACTTTGGGGGCCTTGTCAAAGATCAGTCGGCCATAGATCCAGGGGTCTATCTCTGAATTCTCAATTCATTTCCTTTGATCAGTATGTCCATTTTTGTGTCAGTACCATGCTGTTTCAACTACTGTGGCTTTATAATAGGCTTCAAAGTCAGGGAGTGGAAGTCCTCCCACTTTGTTTTCTTTTTTAAAATGTTTTTAGCAATTTGAGGCATATTCCCTTTCCAAATAAATTTGATAACTAGCTTTTCCAAGTCTGTGAAGTAGGTTGTTGGAATTTTGATAAGGATTGCATTGAATCTGTAGATGAGTTCAGGTAGAATTGTCATTTTAATGATATTTAACCTTTCTATCCATAAACAAGGAATATTTTTCCAACTTTTAAGGTCCCTTTCTATTTCTTTTAATAAAATTATGTAGTTTTCTTTATATAGGTCTTTTACATCTTTGGTTAAGTTTACCCTAGGTACCTGATTTTTTTAGTTGCTATTTAAAATGGAATCTTTTTCTTGAGTGTCTCTTCAGTTAGGTGATTTCTAGTGTATAGGAAAATTACTGACTTATGTACATTAATCTTGTATCCTGCTACTTTGTTAAATTTGTTTATTAGCTGTAGTAGCTGTGTCATTGATTTCTCAGGGTTTTCCAGATATAAGATCATATCACCTGCAAATAATGACAGTTTTACTTCTTCTTTTCCAATTTGGATGCCTTTTATTTCTTTGTCTTGCCGGATTTCCCTGGCTAGCACTTCCAGCACAATGTTGAATAACAGTGGTGACAGCGGGCATCCTTGTCTTGTTCCTGATCTTAGAGGGAAGGCTTTCAGTCTCTTGCCATTTAGTACTATGCTGGCTATGGGTTTTTCATATATGCTCTTTATCGTATTGAGGAAGTTTCCTTCAATTCCTATGTTTTGAAGTGTTTTTATCAAGAAAGGATGTTGGATTTTGTTGAATGCTTTTTCAGCATCTATTGAGATGATCATTTGATTTTCCCTTTTGATTTTTTAATGTGTTGATTGATTTTCTTATGTTGAACAATCCTTGCATGCCTGGTATGAACCCCACTTGGTCATGGTGTATAATTTTATTAATGTGTCTTTGGATTCAATTTCCAAGTATTTTATTGAGAATTTTTGCATCTATATTCATTAGGGAGATTGGCCTGTAGGTTTCCTTTCTTGTAGCATCTTTACCTCATTTGGGTATTAGAGTAATGTTAGCTTCATGAAATATATTAGGTAGTATTCCACTTTCTTCAATGTTTTGAAAGAGTTTACATAAGATTGGTGTCAGTTCTTTTTGGAAAGTTTGCTAGAATTCCCCTGTGAAGCCATCTGGACCTGGGCATTTACTTGTGGGAAGTTTTTTTTGACTGATTGGATCTCTTTTCTGTGATTGGTTGGTTGAGGTCTTCTATTGTTTCTCTGCTCAGTCTGGCTTGTTCATGTGTTTCCAGGAAATTGTCCATCTCCTCTACATTATCTAGTTTGTTGGCATTCAGTTATTCATAGTATCCTCTTACATATTTTTTAAATTTCTTCAGGATCCACAGTAATGTCACATCTCATTCATCATTTTGTTATTTGGGTCTTCTCTCTTTAATTTTGTCAGTCTAGCTAGGGGTTCGTCAATCTTGTTGCTCTTAAAGAACCAAGTTTTGGTGTTATTTATGCTCTTGTTTTTTTGTTCTCTATGTCATTTATTTCTGCTTTCATCCTTGATATTTCTTTTCTTCTACTTGCTTTAGAATTGGTTTGCTGTTCATTTTCTAGCTTCTTCATTTGCTCCATTAGTTCTTTGATTTTAGCTCTTTCTTCCTTTTTGATGTATGCATTTAGTTCTATAAGTTTCCCCCTCAGTACCACTTTTGCTGTGTCCCATAGGTTTTGATATGTTGGGTTCTCATGTTCATTCATCTCTATATATTTAGCAATTTCTCTTGCTATTTCTTCTTTAACCTTCTGATTG
This sequence comes from Choloepus didactylus, assembly GCF_015220235.1. NCBI lineage: Eukaryota > Metazoa > Chordata > Mammalia > Pilosa > Megalonychidae > Choloepus > Choloepus didactylus. The sequence continues at coordinate 472,333 of NW_023637596.1, forward strand.
TTTTGGAGTGTTTTTTTTTAACCTCCAGGTATTTGTGAATTTTCTAAGTCTCTGATGGTTATTGACTTCTAATTGTATTCCATTGTGGTCAGAGAATGTGCTTTGAATAATTTCAGTTTTTTTTTAATTATTGAGGCTTGTTTATGTCACTGCATATGATCTATTCTGGAGAAAGTTCCATGAGCACTAGAGAAGAATGTGTATCCTGGTGATTTGGGATGTAATATCCTATATATGTCTGTTAAATTAATTTATCAGATGTTTAGGTTTTCAATTTCCTTATTGGTCTTCTGTCTGATTGATATATCTAGAGGAGAGAGTGATGTGTTGAAATCTCCTACAGTTATTGCTTCCTTTAGTTTTGCCAGTGTTTGTCTCATGTATTTTGTGGCACCTTGATTGGGTACATAAACATTTATGATTGTTATTTCTTCTGTCTGTTTATCTGTCTATAGGAGAGAGTGATGTTGAAGTCTCCCACAATTATTGTGGAAACATCAATTGCTTTCTTTAGTTTTGGCAGTGTTTGTCTCTTGTATTTCATGGCACCTCGATTGGGTGCATAAATATTTATGGTTGTTATTCCTTCTTGTTGAATGGCCCTTTTTATTAGTATGTAGTAGCCTTCTTTGTCTCTCATAACATCCTTGCATTTAAAGTCTATTTTATCTGAGATTAATATTGCTACTCCTGCTTTCTTTTGGCTGTTGCTTGCATGAAATATTTTTTCCATCCTTTCACTTTCAATTTCTTTGTGTTGAGAAGTTTCAATTTGATACAAGAGGAGAGGAAGAGTCAAGTCCATTTTTTTTTGCACTCATGAAAAACCACCTTTAGGAGTTCTTATAGTTCCTGAGTGTTACCAGCTGTAGAAAAGTCACATGACTGGAACCCACTTTCCTGCAGCAGTGTTTTCCCAGCAAAAGTGGAGCTTCCAACACTTTCACCCTTTCAATCCTCATGAAGAGGTGGCTGGCCTCAGACTCCCAATCCCCCTTCTGCCTCACCCCCTCTCCCTGACATTACACCTGAAGGTGCCGGTCACAGCAGAACAGGAAGGACAACTCTGTGCCTGGACTTTCGCCCAGGCCTGCATCCTCACTCAACTCTTCACACCTTAGTGCCTCGATGTGGGAACACAGGGCACCCCAGCCCACCCTAGCACAGGGGATGGGGAGGGAGGGCAGGACTGTGCTCTGAACTCCAACAAGAGGCATCCTTGCTGTTGAAGGATCATCCATTTGCTGGGATGTCTTCAGTTCCTCTGGACCCAATAAAGAAGGCCAGGAAAGGGAGACATGCTTTCTGTTAAGGGAAAATATGCAGCTCCACATTCTCTGATTTTATCCCATATGGGTCACCTGGATTAGTTTTGGTGACATCCTTAGTTGACTTTTCTTTTAAATTAACTCTTTTTTTTTAAATTAACTATACCAAAAATATTTTAAAAACATTCAATAAAAAAACATTTCAAACAAACCATAACAAAGGAGTAAGAAAAAGACAACTAACTTAAAATAACTACTTTACTTCCTACATGTTCCTACTCTAGCCCCAGAAATAACCTAATATAACATTTTGTGAACTTGTTCCTGACATACACACCAGAATTAACAGAACGTAGTCATTCTGGGCATTCTCAGAATGTTAAATTACCCATGATAGCTTATCTGTACTATTGGGTTATCATTCCCCCTTCATTAATTGCTCTCTATTGCTAGTTCCCCTACATTCTACATTATAAACCATTTATTTACTTTTTCAGTGTTCACATTAGTGGTAGCATATAATATTTCTCTTTTTGTGCCTGGCTTATTTTGCTCAGCATTATGTAGTTGACTTTTCTTGTCTTTTTATTTTTCTGAGGCTTAAAAAATGAATGGGAAATTTAGAAATTGGTACAAGAACTCTTATGAGCCAGAAGCTTCTTCCAGGTAAAAACCATGTGTATGAGAATTATTTTGATAATAGGAATGAGTCATAGTCTGGGAGCCTGAGCAGGTGGGTTTTTGTCCCACTTGCCCATCTGCCCCTGTCACTGTGAGCAGCACTCCTGTGCCAGATGTGACAGTAATAGTCAGCCTCATCCTCAGAGCTTTCCATAGATATTCTAGGACATGCTCTGACCTCCAGGCCTCTCTCTTTATGGTGTTTAGGGAGAACTTTCATTTAGCCTGGGTCCCAAAGGACTAAATGTAGGGTTTAATCCATTCTTAGTATCAAGTCACACAGTCACCAATACCACCTGGCTCTACCACAGGTGACACCAATGCTCATCTTGAATGTGACAAGGCGAGTGCTTTTCCCTGCCCTGGCAGAGGGGTCAGACATGAAGCCCAATGTTCACATGAGAGGGGACAGCACTGTAAGAGAAGATTGTGGTGCTGGGCATATTTCCTATGTGGGGCAGCCTAGAAGGGGAAAGTGAATCTCAGCCTTGTAGAGGGGTCGGGAGGACCTCCCAGGGGAGAAGGGACAGGCAGGGCTGGAGCTGGGCTCAGCAGGTGCTGCTCCTGGAGGAGTAAAAAGAACAGTGCACAATACCTGGGGAAGAGTGGAGGAGTGGTGGGAGGGGGGAGCAGAGTGGAGGGCCCCACAAGGGGCTGGAGAGAGGGACCAGGGGATGGGCCTTGGTTACCACCCTGAGGACAGGTGCTTTATGTCTATTGGATTTGGGCAGATATTGATAATTTTAGTAAAGGGAAGTGGAATTGTCAGGCCCTGACCCACACATCCTTCATGCAGGGGAGGACAGGGGACAGGTCTGGGACAGATGGCATCAAGCAGGGACAACAGAGTTCTGAGGGGAAGGACACATCCCAGGGACATAGTGAGTTTCATTCTCCAGCTCCCAGCCCCAGGGCCAATGCGACCTGTAGTGCAAATGGCAGCAGGGAGCAATTGAGACCCTGAGCATTTTAGAAGACTAATTTCATGCAGTGGGATCTGCATCTCTCTTCTTTGTTCAAAACCAAGGGGGTGGTGAATTTGATGTGAACAGCCTCCTGCTGTTTCAAAACCATCTTCATTTAATTGAACAGAGGGTTGCCATTATGGTGATTGAGCTGTTAAACTTTTCCACAGGGACTTCTATAGTTAGAAATACTTTCATCAAAAAAGGAAACCTTATTTCTCCTCTTTATATATTTCAACCTTAAATTTTACCAAATAACATGCTTCCTAGTGTTTGATAAGGGGTGCACTGAGTAATTTGGAATTTAAAGAGGTGTGAGCATTTGTACCCTATAAGCTTTACTAATTGGCAAAACATGCATCTCAAATTGAGGCATAACCTGTTACAGCCCCTGGGTTCCATTTGATCCTTTCAGCTAGTGAATGAAAAATCCACCACTTCCAGCCCCCACAGGTACAGTTTTATCTTATTTTGCCTCCCAACCTCATCAGTGGAACTGAATTAAAATTTTCAGTTTTGCATTTTGAAGAATTCCATGGCTTAGGCCAGGGCCCACTGCTGGGGTATGTGCTGTGGGCCTGTGGGGGTGGCAGAGTATTGCCCCTGGGGCTGCCTTGGCATCTTTGAGTCAGGAAGGTGGCTCCACCTCACTGAGCGGACATGAATTGTCCTCATAGGCTGCTTTCTGGATTCCACAGAAAGTCAAGGCCACATAGAGACTAGCAGCAAATTCCTCTCAGATTCTGTGTGGTTTGAAGACTTTTCTTAAGTATTCAAATTATTTAGTGACAATCTGGTAGATAATTTCTGAATGGTGAATTTTTTATAAGAGTAAATGTAGATTCACATAAACAATGCAAGAGCCATAGGCCCCCCTGTTGGACCTGTGGTGTTGTCCCACTTCCCCACCTGCCTTGTCACTGTGAACAGCACTGCTGTGCCAGATCAGACAGTAATACTCAACATTCTCCTCAGGCTGCAGCCCAGGGATGAGCAAAAGGCCTGCATTGGCTGAGGCATCTTTGGATCCAAGAAGTGGCTGGGGACCTGGGAGCCCTGGTGCTTGTCTGAGCCTGTGTAGCAGCAGAGGAGGTATGGGGAGTGCTCCCTGGCTTCTGCTGGTAACAGTATCCACCAACACTGACACCACTGTTCAGGTTGATGGTGTCTGGCCATTGTTTCCAGAGATACATAGAGGGTGGGTGGCTGAGTCAGCACAAGCTGGGGGAGGGAACCTGCAAACACAGAAACACAGGGATCATGGGGCATGGCCCCAGAATGAACTTGCAGGGGTTGTGAGCCACAGGGCTGAAGCAGCCTGGGAGCTGCCCCAGGTCTGTCCCTACCTGTGCAGTGAGAGAGGAGCATGAGGAGGAGAGTCCAAGCCATGGTGGACACAGCCCCTGAGGCCCCCAGTGGGGCTGGGCTGCCCCAGGCTTGTCTTATCCCTCCCTTCTGCCCCCAGGGACAAGAAGGGGCTGTTCATGAAAATTCTATGCCCTCCCCTTCCTGGCTTTCTTAGACCCCACTTCATCACTGACTCAGGAGCCTGAGGGAACACAAGCCATCCTAGGAGCTTAGAAAGAGAAAGCTCAGGGTGGGACCCCAGGAGGATGATGGAGGATCCCCTATTGGGAACACCCAGGACCCTGCCCAGGAGCTTCTGCTAGGCCCTGAGAGCTCCAGCTGCTAAGTCTCCTCAGGAAGCCCAGCAGGCAGCTCAGCATCTGTCCCAGAACTTTCTTCCTCCAGAAAATTGTACCTATCCTTCAATGGTGAATGTATCCCTGTTTGAAACAAAGTACAGAGCCACAATTTAATGAATACTTATTTGTTCTCTGTAGCTTTTATAGTTTTGAAATATGGAGAAGATAGTAACCAAGAAGCAGACAATCCTGTGAACACATAAAACTTTAGAAGATATATAAAACCTTGAGAGAATGAGACTATGTAACTATCGGGGGCATTTAGGCCACTTCTCTGCAGAGGGATCATTAATGGGGTTTGGAAAGACAATTCATTCTTTAGAAAGAGGTACTGACATAGGAAAACATAGAATGTGGTGATGGATTACACTATGAAGTGTAATCACATGGAGATACCACAGACCAGGAATTCATATGGAATTGCAAGATTCCCCAGATATCCAAAACCATATTAATAAATGAGTAAGTTGTAGGACACACAATCACTGATTTAAAATATATTGCAAAACAACAATAATCTGAAGTGCTTGGCATTGTCCTAATGATGGAAATATATATTGACATGATGGAATTGAGTCTGTAATTTCATGCATGAGTCTATGGTCAATGATTTTTGAAAATGGTGCCAAGGCCATTTAGTGAGGAAGGAATAATCTCTTCAACTAATGGTGCTGGAGAAACAGGATTTCCACTTGCAAAAGAATGAAGTGGGATCCCCAGGCCTCCAGCAGACCCATTAAGCCACAGCCTTTCATAGTCACTTCACAAGCTCTCACTATCAGTTCTGATTCTGGGAGGCACATGTTACTGGAAGCTCTGACTTGTCCACCAAAGCCACAATGCACATAGGGTGGTTAAAAAACTGGTGGATTCATACTTCCATTCTGGATCTTACTTTTCCATCTCCTCCTCTTTTTGTATGAGATCTAATTCTTAGATCAAATCCCTCACTTGCTTACAGGTTTCCTGCTTACATGATTGATTCCCAAGTGATCAAATAATTAGTGCAGGAAGGTCCACTAGGGAACAGGATCTTAAGCCTGTGGAAGGCAACTTATTTAAAGCAT